>NC_091186.1:16499531-16599538 GCF_040958095.1 Procambarus clarkii
TACACACATACATGCATTCACATACATTTGTCTCATTTACCCTGACAGGGTGAGGTAGCTGATAAAGAAACTAGTGTGCAATTAAGCACTTAATCACTGAAGGTGATGAAGGTGCTTTGGTGAAGGTTGGTGAGGTGCGGTCTCTGTGGGGGTCTGGAACGCCGACCAGTAAGTTGTAGTTACTGTGGCTGGCGATGGGGGGACATAGCTATGTCTGGCGGTAGGGAACATAGCTACGTCTGGCGGTAGGGGGACATAACTGTCTCTGGCGATTTGGAACATAGCTTCAGCTCCTCGGAAAATGCACTGCTGTGTTCTTAAGCTAAACAACGCACTGATTCGTTAGTGTAACAATATATATAGAACTACCAGGGAACTATACAGGGCACAGTCATGTGGTATACAAGGTGCTGAATGATTATTCAGAGTTGTAAAAGGCACTTCTTGCGTTGGCCAACCTCTCATATGCCGCTGATGATATCCGTTTGATGTGGACCTTGGGAGACAGGTTCTCTGTGATACCAACCTCACGGGTATCTTTTTCTTTGCCCTGGTTCTTGAAGTGTTTATTCTCATTTGGTAACGTGTTTCCGGCCTCCTGTTTGCAGCAAACAGCATCGTTATTTTACAGGAGTTAAAGCCCTAGTAGGCACTTAAGTTGTTCTTTAAATCTGGTGCGGATTTCTTGCAAATTTTTTACTATCTTCTTCAGAATTATTTCTAATAATGGGGTCGTTATCAACACATATTGAGAGGAAGAGTGGAAGGAACGGGGAAGGGAACTATCAGGTGAAAGCGCCAAGCCATTACTATCTCTCTCTCTCTCTCTCTCTCTCTCTCTCTCTCTCTCTCTCTCTCTCTCTCTCTCTCTCTCTCTCTCTCTCTCTCTCTCTCTCTCTCTCTCTCTCTCTCTCTCTATATATATATATATATATAGCCTTGGAAGGGGTCAGGATAAGGATTTGGGATGGGACGGGGGTGGGGAGGGGGGAAGGAATGGTGCCCAACCACTTGTGGACGGTCGGGAATTGAACGCCGAACTGCATGAAGCGAGACCCCTCGCTCTACCGTCCAGCCCCAAGTGATTGGGCCCGAGAGAGGGGGAAGGAGTCTGTCCTCTCCGGAAGATCTATATCAGGAACAGTATAGATTCTGTCACTTAATGACTGTCTAAAACTCCCGCTGACTGGCACTCTAAAAATTCAGTGTTTTGTTGCATACTTGGATATTCCAGTTATCCACTGGACCTCCTTCCCTGTCACCTGGGCTTTTGTCATTGAAGGCTGTCGGCAAGCGAGGCTAGATTTATCATGCCTGCACCCGTGCTGAAGAGTTTGTCTTTGTCCACCCTGTCAATTCCCCTGAGAATTTTGTAGGTGGTTATCATGTCTCCCCTTACTCTTCTGTCTTCCAGGGATGGGAGGTTCAGCTTCTTTAGCCTTTCCTCGTAGCTCATACCTCTCAGTTCCGGGACGAGTCTGGTGGCATACCTCTGAATCTTCTCTAACTTTGTCTTGTGTTTAACTAGGTATGGATGGTGTGTGTGTGTGTGTGTGTGTGTGTGTGTGTGTGTGTGTGTGTGTGTGTGTGTGTGTGTACTCACCTATCTGTGCTTGCGAGGGTTGAACTTTGGCTCTTTGGTCCCGCCTCTCAACTGTCAATCAACTGGTGTACAGGTTCCTGAGCCTACTGGCCTCTATCATATCTACATTTGAAACTGTGTATGGAGTCAGCCTCCACCACATCACTGTCTAATGCATGTGTGTGTGTGTGTGTGTGTGTGTGTGTGTGTGTGTGTGTGTGTGTGTGTGTGTGTGTGTGTGTGTGTGTGTGTGTGTGTGTGTGTGTGGAGCTACATAGAGAAAGACTAGGATGACGAGAGTGATATATGTGATGTGGCGGACACACACCATGATGGATTCCGCCAGACTTTCCATATTTCATGAGAGGAATTATCTGAGGGGAGATCTTTTTAATTCCTCCCATTTTGATTTCTAGCGAATTACTACGTTACTAACGACCAGGAACGTCTACAGACGCATCTTACATCATTACGCATAAACTAAAAAAATTTACGTCATAGCTTCGGACATTATAATGGAAGCTGTAGCTATCCACACCCTCATGAACAGAAATAAAGATGAGGATTAATAAGTATGAGGGAAAAAATAATAAAGGAGGGATGAAAACTATGAAAAAAATGACGTAAGGATACAGAGACTGATTTACGAGAACTAGGAAGACAGGGAGTTGAAGGGAGGGGCTGAAAGAGACGAGAGAGAGAGAGAGAGAGAGAGAGAGAGAGAGAGAGAGAGAGAGAGAGAGAGAGAGAGTCAAGATTTGGGAATAGGGGTTACGAAGGGGAATAGAAGTGGATAAGGAATATAGGAGAAATCTCAGAAAGTGAAGAGAGATGGCATCTCTCCATCCATATTTGTCCAATTTTAAACACACACACACACACACACACACACACACACACACACACACACACACACACACACACACACACACACACACACACACACACACACACACGCTTCCTGGGGTGTGTGTGTGTGTGGTGTGGGGAAAAAAAAAAAAAGTAGTTAGTAAACAGTTGATTGACAGTTGAGAGGCGGGCCGAAAGAGCAAAGCTCAACCCCCGTAAAAACACAACTAGTAAACACAACTAGTAAACACACACACACACACACACACACAGAAACGGAAGTAGGCGGGGGAGAAACACAATCACTCAACACAAGCAAGCTACTAGGAGATCGTGATCTTGATAGAAATAACAGTTCATTAAAGATCTTATTTCTACTTCTCCCTGCAAGAAAAACAGGAAATATATTATCATCATTGACGAGTTATGCGGCGGGAGATAACTTCAAGCTTAGAGCGATAAAAAGCTTAAATTAATTTTTTTTTATGAAACAGACGAAATATTATTGGGGGATGAAACTGGTTTTGATGTATTACAAAAAAATGCGAGTTTGAAGCATCGAGAAACAGAGCTTAAGTGATTTTGCGTTTTTCCTCCTTGAATCTGTGGGGGTCTGTTCTCAGTCTGGTGCTTGAGTGGAGTCTTATTGCTTCAGCGTCTTGAGTCTGTGAGTCAAGTTATTGATTCAGTGTCTGTTTCTGTGAGTAGTCAGTTATTGCTTCAGCGCCTGAGTCTGTGAGTCAGTTATTGCTTCAGCGTCTGTGTCTGTGAGTCAGTTATTGTTTCAGCGTCTGTGTCTGTGAGTCTGTTATTGCTTCAGCGTCTGAGTCTGTGAATCAGTTATTGCTTCAGCGTCTGAATATCTTAGCCGATTTGAATAAAAATAAAACTGCTTAGCAATAACAATTGCAGAGGTTGATTGATTAAGTTAATGAGAGGGGAGAGGGGGGGGGCGACAAAAATAAAGATTAGTTGAGCGAGAAAAGAATTCGCATGTTATATCCGTGATTTTATGCTGTTTTAAGGCACAATAAAATCCCAGGGGGTTGTCTTCTGGGGGTTACGCTGTTATCCCGTAGCGGCAGAGAGCGCAGTGTCCGATGGGGAATTGTCGGGCATGCGCAAATAGTAAACTAGCGATCTGTTTTATGCTATAGCTGATGGTCAAATCGGTCTGGAGAGTAGAGAGAGAGACCATGTTAGGGTGTTTATTTAGATGTTTGGAGTGAATGTGGTCTTTTGAAGTGTCTCTGGCCCCTGTGTACAGAACATCGGATTCTTGTTAACCAGACCACACACTAGAAATTGAAGGGACGACGACGTTTCGGTCCGTCCTGGACCATTCTCAAGTCGATTGTGTCACAATCGACTTGAGAATGGTCCAGGACGGACCGAAACGTCGTCGTCCCTTCAATTTCTAGTGTGTGGTCTGGTCAACATACTTCAGCCACGTTATTGTGACTCATCGCCTGCATCGGATTCTTCCTTTTGTAGTGAGTGTATACTTGATGGTGCTTTAGGCGTTTGATAGTGACATTCATCCGCTTCTAGTTCTCCTGAAGCTTGTTTGGGAGCTTTTGCAAAAACTTGTGGGCTTTTATAAGTTGCATCCTGCATTGTTTTATTTTTAAACACTAGTGGTTACAGGGAGAGATGACTTCTAACTCCTGTTTGCTCTATTTGTCCAAAGTAGGAGACCAGACTTTTCGGACTAGACTCGCCCAACTTTCCAAGATGATACATGGGGGGTATACGAGTGTCATAGGCCAGTTGGAATGGACCCCCCTCAGTGCCACGCTTGAAGAAATATCGGTATCTATAGGGACTCCTTGTGATTTTCATGAAGACTGAAATCTGGGATGTGTTTTCCCACAAAGTTTTAGCAGTTTTTCAGTGCTTAAAAATCTCTTTTTGTACGGATACTATGCAACATAGTGGTGACCAGGATTAGGTTGGGGTCCCAGTTACCTGAGACAGGTGGCTGTAGGTGGCGTATCTCCCTATCTGGAGAACTCGAGGTGCAGATTCTGCGAGCAGGAACTGGGTCATGACCTCCCACATATCATCCCACTACATTTTTGTAATGACCAGTCATTAGACCCCTTCAGACCTGTCGGTATGAGGTTATCTTGAGATGATTTCGGAGCTTTAGTGTCCCCGCGGCCCGGTCCTCGACCAGGCTTCCACCCCCAGGAAGCAGCCCGTGACAGCTGACTAACACCCAGGTACTTATTTTACTGCTAGGTAACAGGGGGATAGGGTGAAAGAAACTCTGCCCATTGTTTCTCGCCGGCGCCTGGGATCGAACCCAGGACCACAGGATCACAAGTCCAGCGTGCTGTCCGCTCGGCCGACCGGCTCCCTGGTAGTGGGAAGGTACCTGGAGCGTTGCAATTACTTTGTTCACTCTTGTGTTATTGTGGATATTGTCATAATGGATGTAAAGTTTGGAAGAGCAGGCTACTGATCACATGGCCCTGTATGACTAACCATCCGGTGAGATGGGGACATTTTTTTTTAATCACGTAACGCTTCATATAGTCTAAGATAGCTGCATAAATACACATGTAGCTAAGTTTGTTAACCAAAAACAACTTACACCCGGGTCCAGCAGGTTATAACGTCTAGTTACCAGATGATTGCATAGACAACCTGGCGCCAGATTCACGAAGCAGTTACGCAAGTACTTACGAACGTGTACATCTTTCCTCAATCTTTGACGGCTTTGGTTACATTTATTAAACAGTTTACAAGCATGAAAACTTCCCATTCAACTGTTGTTATTGTTATAAACAGCCTCCTGGTGCTTCGGAGCTCATTAATTGTTTAATAATTGGAAACAAAGCCGCCAAAGATTGAGAAAAGCTGTACAGGTTCGTAAGTGCTTTCGTGAATCTGGCCCCTGCTGAGCAGTCTAACTAACCTTGGCAGTCTTGTCACTTGAGGTTAGTTATTCATTTAGGATTGTGAGGCGAATTTGCGTGTCGAATCTTGCATAGTAAATGGCGTCTGATTATTCAGTGGATATTTTGAGTCCTAAATTCACGATAACTGTGTCTGACTGTGTCGAGAGGGGGGGGGGGAGTGTGTCTGACTGTGTCGAGAGGGGGGGGTGGGGGGGTCTGACTGTGCTACTTCAAGGGGGCTCTGGGAGTGTGTACAGAATAGCCAGATGTTGAAAGAGAGAGAGAGAGAAAGAGAAATGGAGGAACAAGAAAAAAGATAAAGATGTGACTAGAGGCAAACAAGACAGGTTAACAGGGCTCTGAGCGGTGGCAGTCAACCCCTCCTTGAACAAATCCACAAGGGCCGTAACGAGGATTCGAACCTGCGTCCGGGAGCATCCCAGATACTGCCTTAATCAACTGAGCTACGACAGGGTTAAAAGGGTTGTGGCACCTCAACCCTCATTGAGGTTTTTGTGCTGCCGTTTTTTGTTTGTTTGTTTGTTTATGTGCTTTAAGGGTAGTCGCAAGGGGAAGGAGGAGGAGGAGGGGAATATTTTTGCACCTATAAACAGCGAATTCTAGAAATCTGTGCCCAGGAGCTGAGAGCATTGTCTACCCTTTGACTCCATATAGTGTTGTTGTTGTTGTTAAAGATTCGCTACCTGGAACAAAGTTCCAAGTAGCACGGGCTATGGCGAGCCCGTATCCACATAGTGTCTTCAGCATCCCTTATACACGTGTTTTATCCGGTACTTCAGTAGCACAGGATTGTATAAATAAGGACGGGTCTGTTGAGACAGAAATGACTGTCTGCAGCATAAAGACGGGTTTGGGAGGACACTATTTGGAGGTATTCCTCGAGGGCGCCTGACAGCTGGGTAGACAGCGCTTCGGATTCGTAGTCCTGAGGTTCCGGGTTCGATACCCGGTAGAGTCGGAGACAAATGGGCAAAATGTTTCTTTCACCCCTGATGCCCCTGTTACCTAGCAGTAAATAGGTACCTGGGAGTTAGACAGCTGCTACGGGCTGCTTCCTGGGGGTGGAGGCCTGGTCGAGGACCGAGCCGCGGAGACACTATAGCCCTGAAATCATCTCAAGATAAGATAACCTCAAGATAGGTATACAGTTATTCCCTGGGGCAAAATTATCCCCTCAGGGAGTCAGGTGAAAGAAATTAAGGAATGCTCCTAGTCAGATTCCAAACACAAGTTATTCTTCTGTCTTAAATCGCCCAATTTGCTTTTCTTAACGATTAAAACGAAGAATACGAACAAAAGTCAAATTCTTCCCCCCAAAGGCGAACCCGTTCGTCTTGTGATTCGTTGAACCTTTTAGGGTTCGATTAGGGAGCCGGTCGGCCGAGCGGACAGCACACTGGACTTGTGATCCTGTGATCCTAGGTTCGATCCCAGGCGCCGGCGAGAAACAATGGGCAGAGTTTCTTTCACCCTATGCCCCCTGTTACCTAGCAGTAAAATAGGTGCCTGGGTGTTAGTCAGCTGTCGCGGGCTGCTTCCTGGGGGTGGAGGCCTGGTCGAAGACCGGGCCGCGGGGGACACTAAAGCCCCGAAATCATCTCAAGATATAACCCTCGAACGCCAACCCGTACACATGTGTCCTAAGATTTAAGAGCGCAAAAATAACACACACAAGATACACCAAGGACAAAATGGGTGCTTTAATGTGTACGAACAGAGCCAAAAACACACTGTGGGGCCCAGCGGAGCGGTGCTGGTCGCCAGGGCGGGGCGCCGCCCCCCTCCTCCCCCCCCCCCCCCTCGGTCTCCAGTTCTGTAGGCAAACAGCCAAATGATGATTATCAAGACCAAAACTTTATCCCCTGAGCATCTATATTGCACCAGACCCGCTCTATAACAATTCACGATTAAATACTGATATCGAGACGACGAAAAATTCTCTCAGATATCTCTCTCTCTCTCTCTCTCTGGCCCCTTCGTGTAGTTCATTCTTATTTTGAGGGGTAACTTTCGTGTCCTACGCTGAGGCGTTGTTGGGTCCAGATTCCAAGACGTCCCCCTTGAAGAGTCCTCAGATATTGGCGTGACGGGGCGCTTGAGTCATTCTGGACGCCTCCCATTGGACGTCCTGTTGGACGAATACTCTGATTGGTGAATTGTATTTGGCTGCAATGACTTCTTTAGTGCATCAGTATCTGATTGGCAATCATTAGAGATTTGCGAGGGTATTGTCAATCATTCGTCCTGCAGCATACAAGAGCTGTGATTGGCATCCTACAGCATACAGCAGCTGTGATTGGCAACCTGCAGCATACAGCAGCTGTGATTGGCATCCTACAGCATACAACAGCTGTAATTGGCATCCTACAGCATACAGCAGCTGTGATTGGCATCCTACAGCATACAGCAGCTGTGATTGGCAACCTGCAGCATACAGCAGCTGTGATTGGCATCCTACAGCATACAGCAGCTGTGATTGGCATCCTGCAGCATACAGCAGCTGTGATTGGCATCCTACAGCATACAACAGCTGTGATTGGCATCCTACAGCATACAACAGCTGTGGTTGACATCCTGCAGCATATAACAGCTGTGATTGGCATCCTGCAGCATACAAGAGCTGTGATTGGCATCCTACAGCATACAAGAGCTGTGATTGGCAACCTTACAGCATATTAGAGCTGAGGTAGGCATCCTTCAGCATCCCGCAAACGACGTATATGATATAGAAACACGATAGGTAGAAGTATAATATATAATAACGTAAAAAAAGTGTCAGTGAGAGAAGTAGTGATGTTGTCACTGAAGGTGTGACAAGTGTCAAGAGCACATAATAAGTGACAGTAGCACTTGAGAGCCAGAGCCTCAGTCGTGGTGGCAGCATCAAGTGAGGCATCACTGTTGGCAGGGAAAGGAAGATGGCACTTGCTGTTCGGAGGTGGCAGGTTATCTTGAGATGATTTCGGGGCTTTAGTGTCCCCCGCGGCCCTGTCCTCACCAAGGCCTCCACCCCCAGGAAGCAGCTCGTGACAGCTGATTAACACCCAGGTACCTATTTTACTGCTAGGTAACAGGGGCATAGGGTGAAAGAAACTCTGCCCATTGTTTCTCGCCGGCGCCTGGGATCGAACCCAGGACCACAGGATCACAAGTCCAGTGTGCTGTCCGCCCGGCCGACCGGCAGGGGGGAAGGTGGTTGAGAGGTGTCTGTGGTGGCAGTAAAAGAGAGCTGAGGTGGTGGCAGTGTTGGCAGTTGTAAAAGAGATGGCATCAGTGGTGGTATAAAACTGCCTGTGATCTTCCTCCTCTTCCTCCTTGTAGGAGGGGGAAGGAAGAGAGACAGTCGGCTGAGTTGACCGGAGAGGGAAGACAAGATGCTGGATGAAGAACGTATACAAGAGGCAGAGAAGGAGGAGGAGAAGGAAAGAGTAAGAGGAGAAAAGAGGCGGGACCCGGGGTGTGCAGGGGTGTGTGTGTGTGTGTGTCGGGTTCCCCCTCTCTCTCGCTGGCCGGGTTCGCGTCCCGGGTTGCAAACGAGCGCGGCAAACTGCTGGCCTTGCAAACGGCTCTCATCGCAACATTGATTTTGGCACAAAACCCAACTTGTCCTAATATGTGTTAACCAAACGTACCAGATACCTTCGTCCTTTTGTTAATTTGATTCGATTTACGGCGCGTGTGGGGGTAGGGGGGTAGGGGGGGGGAGCAGGATGCCAGGACGGAAGGAGCCAGACTGTACGAAAATGGGTCTGAAATAACATGAGTAGAGGGGATGAGGACGATTTGTATACCCCTCAAAACTTACCTGTCTGTCCTGTAGGAGTGACCAGCCGCCGCCTCGTGTAACAACACACATTACACACAGAAACCACAATAACATGATGCATCAAATGAACAAATCCACAAGGGCCGTGATGAGCGTTCGAACCTACGTCCAAGAGGTTCCCAGACGCGCCACATGCGTCAAGCTTGTGCCAAAGGAACAAACAGCGGCCGAGGGATCCTTTATGGTTTGCATAAAGGCAAGATGCAACTTGGGAAGCACCTCACAGGCTGTCATATTTGTTTATTTAGTGTTTTGATGGGGGGGGGGGGGTGTTGCGGTCGAGTCGCCCGTCTTCTCGTGCACGGGTCGAGTTATTATCGTAGGTCGAGGCTGACAATAACACCAGAGGGGGGGGGGGGTTAATAATGCGGGCCGAGTCAGGCCGCCTCGTTGTGGCTTAGGTTGGCCCGGCCGACACCACCCTTGGCCGCGAAGTTTTATTTGTTTTCGTTGGCACAAAGATGTCTTTACTACATGGAAAATCGATTTGTTGCTTAGATGCTCTCATTGGTTATGGGTTACGTCAGCGCTTTGTGTGTGTGTGTGTGTGTGTGTGTGTGTGTGTGTGTGTGTGTGTGTGTGTGTGTGTGTGTGTGTGTGTGTGTGTGTGTGTGTGTGTACTAGCCTAGTTGTGCTTGCGCGGGGGGGGGGGGTTGAGCTTTGGCTCTTTGGTCCCGCCTCTCAACTGTCAATCAACTGGAGTACAGATTCCTGAGCCTACTGGGCTCTTATCATATCTACATTTGAAACTGTGTACGGAGTCAGCCTCCACCACATCACTTCCTAATGCATTCCATCTGTTAACTACTCTGACACTGAAAAAAATCTTTCTAACGTCCCTGTGGCTCATTTGGGTACATACTTTCCACCTATGTCCTCTTGTCCGTGTTCCACCCAGCTAAATAGGTTGTCTTTGTCCACCCTGTCAATTCCCCTGCGAATTTTGTAGGCGGTGATCATGTCTCCTCTTTCTTTTCTCACGTCCCTCCAGGGACGTGAGGTTTATCAACCGTAGCCTTTCCTCGTAGCTCATACCTCTCAGTTCTGGGACTAGTCCAGGTGCATATGTCTGAATCTTCACTATTCAGTGTTTAAGAAATCTTCTCTGTTTTCAGTGTAGTCTTATGTTTAGCTAGGTATGGACTCCAGGCTGGTGCTGCATACTCCGGGATTGGTCTGACATAAGTGATATACAAAGTCTTGAACGATTCCTTACGCAAGTCTCTAAAGGCAGTTCATATGGAGTGTGTGTATACCTACTCACCTAGTTGTGCTTACGGAAGGTTGTGCTTTGGCTCCTTGGTCCCGCCTCTCAACTGTCAGTCAACTGATTGTGTGTTTGCTTCCACGCGTACGGGCTCAGGTTTGTACAACACACACACACATGATCACCACCTACAAAATTCTCACAGTAATTGACAGTGGTAGACAAAGACAAACTTTTTAGCACCGGTGGAACACGAACAAGGGGACACAAGTGGAAACTTAGTACCCAAGTGAGCCACAGGGTCATTAGAATTTTTTTTTCAGTGTCAGAGTAGTTAACAGATAGAGTGCATTAGGCAGTGATGTGGTGGAGGCTGACTCCATACACAGCTTCAAGTGTAGATATGATAGAGCCCAGTAGGCTCAGGAACCTGTACACCAGTTGATTGACAGTTGAGAGGCGGGACCAAAGAGCCAGAGCTCAACCCCCGCAAGCACAACTAAGTGAGTATACACACACATACAAACAAACACACTCACCCACAAACAGCAAATAGCAGTGGAACACGTAAACACACACACACACACACACACACACACACACACACACACACACACACACACACACACACACACACACACACACACACACACACACACACACACACACACACACACACACACACACGCACGCACACACGCACGCACACACACACACACACACACACACACACACACACACACACACACACACACACACACACACACACACACACACACAAGCAACGTGCAAGCATTAAGGCCTCACCTAGATAACGAGTATTGTGGCAAGGCTTGGCGGCACCAACTGGCTGTCGGCAGTCAACAAGCAGATTAACTGCCCTCCCCCCCCCCTCCCCCCACCCCCAACAAACCCCCAAACTATTGATCCCATTGTAGCTTGACGGCTAACGGCAGTTCCTTAAATGAACCCCACGTTGCCAAACCTCTGGTTCTTGAGTCAGCTTCCTCGAAGGCTTGACGTCCCTTTCCAACCTGTCTTAGACCTGCTTGATGCGGCGTTCACTGAGACATTACGTCTTTAAGCGTTCGCACGTGCTAATGAGCGGAGACGCACGGCCAGAGGCAACTCTTGAAGCAGCGATTGGTGTGTTGAGTGTGTGAGGAGAACGGCGAGTGATCTAATGTTTCTGGAGAGGGCGGAGAGCGTCAGTCTTCTCTAAATCAAGGATCTTCCTTTGTTAATTAGACGATGGAGACGGCCACGGCCAGAGTCTGGTCGGTGTTCGGGCTGGGGAACACCGGCGATCTTCGTCGGCGATCGGGTGGTCGTGGTGGGGGAAGATTTAGATCATCTTCTGATGGGGGTACATTGATGTTGCTTCTAAGTGAGAGAGAGAGATCTGCTGACTAATCGCTATACTGTGTCTCAAAATACGAACTACCACGCATGGGCAAACAGGCCTTCTGCAGTTTCTCATATTCTAATGTTTCTCAAGCAACTGATAATCAAAAGGAGGTTCCTCATTGCAGAGTGAGTGGCCATTCCACCTCATTAGGGTCACGAGACTGCAGCGGTCTAACTAGGGTACACAGGTTCTGTAGAGGATTAATGTCCTCCACCACCAAGAAAGTGGTGGAAGCCAAAACCGTCAGTAGCTTCAAAGCGTTATGCGACAAAGAGTGCTGGGAAGACGGGACACCACGAGCGGAGCTCTCATCCCTGTAACTACACTTAGGTAATTACCCATAGGACATGGGACAAGCACATATTATGTGTGGTATAAATATGCAGTGCACGCATACGACATATAACCACCACATTAACCATACAACAACCACACACACACACACACACACACACACACACACACACACACATACACACACACACACACACACACACACACACACACACACACACACACACACACACACACACACAACACCCGACACACACAAGTGTCCCAGTTACCAGAGCCTAACATTCCAGTATCTCCCAGTCTGAAGCTTTGTTGCTCTATGCACTTGCAGGACTTGTTGACAAACTGTGTCAACAGTGACATCATGCAAGCTCGTTGACTGCCACAACTTGGCAGACAATTGTAAACAACACATGCCTTTCTCCCGCCTCAGAAAATGTATTTTTTTTGTATTAGTGTTCTGTAATCCAATATTCTTGTTTTCCTCAGATTTGACATACCGTATCCTATTTTTTTTTAATATAGATTTTCGAAATGATTGCATATGACCTTCAACAATGGGAAGTAATATCTTTGCTCATAGGAGAGGATATATTTAGGTATCTGGACATTTATACAGCTGCCCTAGACTATATGAAGGGTTACACAGTGTGTGTCAAGAGCCAGGTGTGTGATACTAAGGTACCTGGACATTTATGCAGCTGCCCTAGACTATATGAAGGGTTACACAGTGTGTGTCAAGAGCCAGGTGTGTGATACTAAGGTACCTGGACATTTATACAGCTGCCCTAGAGTATATGAAGGGTTACACAGTGTGTGTCAAGAGCCAGGTGTGTGATACTAAGGTACCTGGACATTTATACAGCTGCCCTAGACTATATGAAGGGTTACACAGTGTGTGTCAAGAGCCAGGTGTGTGATACTAAGGTACCTGGACATTTATACAGCTGCCCTAGACTATATGAAGGGTTACACAGTGTGTGTCAAGAGCCAGGTGTGTGATACTAAGGTACCTGGACATTTATACAGCTGCCCTAGACTATATGAAGGGTTACACAGTGTGTGTCAAGAGCCAGGTGTGTGATACTAAGGTACCTGGACATTTATACCGCTGCCCTAGACTATATGAGGGGTTACACAGTGTGTGTCAAGAGCCAGGTGTGTGATACTAAGGTACCTGGACATTTATACAGCTGCCCTAGACTATATGAAGGGTTACACAGTGTGTGTCAAGAGCCAGGTGTGTGATACTAAGGTACCTGGACATTTATACAGCTGCCCTAGACTATATGAAGGGTTACACAGTGTGTGTCAAGAGCCAGGTGTGTGATACTAAGGTACCTGGACATTTATACAGCTGCCCTAGACTATATGAAGGGTTACACAGTGTGTGTCAAGAGCCAGGTGTGTGATACTAAGGTACCTGGACATTTATACAGCTGCCCTAGACTATATGAAGGGTTACACAGTGTGTGTCAAGAGCCAGGTGTGTGATACTAAGGTACCTGGACATTTATACAGCTGCCCTAGACTATATGAAGGGTTACACAGTGTGTGTCAAGAGCCA
Source organism: Procambarus clarkii (assembly GCF_040958095.1). Taxonomy (NCBI): domain Eukaryota; kingdom Metazoa; phylum Arthropoda; class Malacostraca; order Decapoda; family Cambaridae; genus Procambarus; species Procambarus clarkii. Next base: position 16,513,192 of record NC_091186.1, read on the forward strand.
GGTGTGTGATACTAAGGTACCTGGACATTTATACAGCTGCCCTAGACTATATGAAGGGTTACACAGTGTGTGTCAAGAGCCAGGTGTGTGATACTAAGGTACCTGGACATTTATACAGCTGCCCTAGACTATATGAAGGGTTACACTGTGTGCGTCAAGAGCCAGCTGTGTGATACTAAGGTACCTGGACATTTATACAGCTGCCCTAGACTATATGAAGGGTTACACAGTGTGTGTCAAGAGCCAGGTGTGTGATACTAAGGTACCTGGACATTTATGCAGCTGCCCTAGACTATATGAAGGGTTACACAGTGTGTGTCAAGAGCCAGCTGTGTGATACTAAGATACCTGGACATTTATGCAGCTGCCCTAGATTATATGAAGGGTTACACAGTGTGTGTCAAGAGCCAGGTGTGTGATACTAAGGTACCTGGACATATATACAGCTGCCCGAGACTATATGAAGGGTTACACTGTGTGTGCCAAGAGCCAGCTGTGTGATACTAAGGTACCTGGACATTTATACAGCTGCCCTAGACTATATGAAGGGTTACATAGTGTGTGTCAAGAGCCAGCTGTGTGATACTAAGGTACCTGGACATTTATACAGCTGCCCTAGACTATATGAAGGGTTACACAGTGTGTGTCAAGAGCCAGGTGTGTGATACTAAGGTACCTGGACATTTATACAGCTGCCCTAGACTATATGAAGGGTTACACAGTGTGTGTCAAGAGCCAGGTGTGTGATACTAAGGTACCTTGATATTTATACAGCTGCCCTAGACTATATGAGGGGTTACACAGTGTGTGTCAAGAGCCAGGTGTGTGATACTAAGGTACCTGGACATTTATACAGCTGCCCTAGCTTATATGAAGGGTTACACAGTGTGTGTCAAGAGCCAGGTGTGTGATACTAAGGTACCTGGACATTTATACAGCTACCCTAGACTATATGAAGGGTTACACAGTGTGTGTCAAGAGCCAGGTGTGTGATACTAAGGTACCTGGACATTTATACAGCTGCCCTAGACTATATGAAGGGTTACACAGTTTGTGTCAAGAGCCAGCTGTGTGATACTAAGGTACCTGGACATTTATTCAGCTGCCCTAGACTATATGAAGGGTTACACAGTGTGTGTCAAGAGCCAGGTGTGTGATACTAAGGTACCTGGACATTTATACAGCTGCCCTAGCTTATATGAAGGGTTACACAGTGTGTGTCAAGAGCCAGGTGTGTGATACTAAGGTACCTGGACATTTATACAGCTGCCCTAGACTATATGAAGGGTTACACAGTGTGTGTCAAGAGCCAGCTGTGTGATACTAAGGTACCTGGACATTTATACAGCTGCCCTAGACTATATGAAGGGTTACACAGTGTGTGTCAAGAGCCAGGTGTGTGATACTAAGGTACCTGGACATTTATACAGCTGCCCTAGCTTATATGAAGGGTTACACAGTGTGTGTCAAGAGCCAGGTGTGTGATACTAAGGTACCTGGACATTTATACAGCTGCCCTAGACTATATGAAGGGTTACACTGTGTGTGTCAAGAGCCAGGTGTGTGATACTAAGGTACCTGGACATTTATACAGCTGCCCTAGCTTATATGAAGGGTTACACAGTGTGTGTCAAGAGCCAGGTGTGTGATACTAAGGTACCTGGACATTTATACAGCTGCCCTAGACTATATGAAGGGTTACACAGTGTGTGTCAAGAGCCAGGTGTGTGATACTAAGGTACCTGGACATTTATACAGCTGCCCTAGACTATATGAAGGGTTACACTGTGTGTGTCAAGAGCCAGGTGTGTGATACTAAGGTACCTGGACATTTATACAGCTGCCCTAGACTATATGAAGGGTTACACAGTGTGTGTCAAGAGCCAGGTGTGTGATACTAAGGTACCTGGACATATATACAGCTGCCTTAGACTAGACTATAGCTGTGTAATAGTGAAAATCCCCATCTCGCAGGATGGTGAGTCGTGCCTGAGTAGCCTTCACTACCACATTTTTGTCTCGTATCTTCATCTCTATAGTCATTGTGTTTTCTCAGGGCTAGGATGTGAGACCTCTGTAGTAACTTGCAAGAAAATGTTTTCAACTAAATCCGATGGTGAAACGCCTTAATTCCGGCACTCGAGAGAATAAGAGGTTACTGACAAAGAAATTACAGAACACTTCCCCTCACTGTAGTGTAATTGAGTTACTGGAAAATAAGACTCACATATATAAGACTACATGGCCTTCTCTCTCAGTTCTCCCAGACTTGACGCCTACAATTATACTTCCTGAGAATTGTTACACTTTCTTGTATAATTTGTATAATTTTCCAGTTGGAAATTTTACACACACATCCTGGATAATGAAACTAATAATTATCAGGTGTCGAGGGAATTTTATTTCATCATCAGCAAAACACTTAACCTATAATACACTGCTCTTTGTCTCTCCAGACTCAAAACAATGTACAAATAATTTTGCAAAGTCACAGTTCTGTACAGTAAAAGTTTGCAAATACGTATTTAGAGCTTAAACGAAACAGGTACATCCTGTACCAGTTCTGGGGGGTGATTGTGAGCCATTCAGAGGGATATTCGTGAAGTATTTGAGGTGATTGTGTCTGCAACTAGGCAACAATCCTGTCGAGTTGAATGCAATGCTCAGTAATCCAAGATGCGCTACTATTGTAGTGGTTATTGTTTGAAGCTCCGAGATAAAGGAACAGGTGTTGTATTTTACATTATTGTATTATTGAGTACGGGGTTGTAGGAGTTCAAGAAATTTCAACATTGCTGTAACTCTTGTTAACTTGAATGGGTTCTTCATATATATATATATATATATATATATATATATATATATATATATATATATATATATATATATATACATACATATATATATATATATATATATATATATATATATATATATATATATATATATATATATATATATATATATATATATATATATATGTGTGAATTTTTAATGATTAATCGGTCATGTTTCTCACCTTCATCACATTAAACTGGTGTCTCTCACACCTCTTCCTCACTGACCTCATGTCCCTCACCTCTTCCTCACTGACCTCATGTCTCTCATCTCTCCATTTTCACCGCTCTTATTAGTCCTATGTAACTCCACTTCTTACGGGCTGTTCCTTACTCTTACAGACCAAATAATCAAGTACAGTCTCTCCTCTTATCTTGGGGTTTCTCTTCATCCTTATCAACATTTTCTCTCTTCCATCGTGCGTTCGAAAATAAACATAAATTAAAAATTATGCGATAAGTCAAAATAGTTTAGTTTAATATACTTTCAAATATTTTGTGTGTGTGTACTCACCTATTTGTGCTTGCGGGGGTTGAGCTTTGGCTCTTTGGTCCCGCCTCTCAACTGTCAATCAACTGGTGTACAGATTCCTGAGCCTACTGGGCTCTATCATATCTACATTTAAAACTGTGTATGGAGTCAGCCTCCACCACATCACTGCCTAATGTATTCCATCCGTTAACTACTCTGACACTGAAAAAGTTCCTTCTAACGTCTCTGTGGCTCATGTGGGTACTCAGTTTCCACCTGTGTCCCCTTGTTCGCGTCCCACCAGTGTTGAATAGTTTATCCTTGTTTACCCGGTCGATTCCTCTGAGGATTTGGTAGGTTGTGATCATGTCTCCCCTTACTCTTCTGTCTTCCAGTGTCGTAAGGTGCATTTCCCGCAGCCTTTCCTCGTAACTCATGCCTCTTAGTTCTGGGACTAGTCTAGTGGCATACCTTTGTACTTTTTCCAGCTTCGTCTTGTGCTTGACAAGGTACGGGCTCCATGCTGGGGCCGCATACTCCAGGATTGGTCTTACATATGTGGTGTACAAGATTCTGAATGATTCCTTACACAGGTTCCTGAACGCTGTTCTGATGTTAGCCAGCCTCGCATATGCCGCAGACGTTATTCTTTTTATGTGGGCTTCAGGAGACAGGTTTGGTGTGATATCAACTCCTAGATCTTTCTCTCTGTTCGTTTCATTAAGTACTTCATCTCCTATTCTGTATCCTGTGTTTGGCCTCCGATTTTCACTGCCTAGTTTCATTACTTTGCATTTACTCGGGTTGAACTTCAACAGCCATTTGTTGGACCATTCACTCAGTCTGTCTAGGTCATCTTGTAGCCTCCTACTATCGTCCTCAGTTTCAATCTACTATCGTCCTCAGTTTGTGTGTGTGTGTGTGTGTGTGTGTGTGTGTGTGTGTGTGTGTGTGTGTGTGTGTGTGTGTGTGTGTGTGTGTGTGTGTGTGTGTGTGTTTTTTATTGCAACGAAAATAATAGTCTATTAGTTGTACAGGAGTAAGTTGCAAAGGAGGAAAAGGGGGTTGTGTTATCGTGGGTGAGTAGTTGAGTTGACGTGGGAGGGGGGGAGTTAGTTACATTGACGTGGGAGGGGGGAGTTAGTTACATTGACGTGGGAGGGGGGGGAAAGGGTAGTTAAGTTGACGTAGGGTCACTTATGTTGGTGTGAGAGTGGTTGTGTCGACGTGTTAGCCCCCCCTGTGTTGACGTGGGTGTTGATATGCACGATAGCTCGCCCTGGAGGCTAAGCAAGACAAACAACCCGCAGGCTCCAGCCACTAGATGATACACGGCTGTTGACAAACACGGCTCGGCCTGCAAACACACACACACACACACGCCTCAGTTGAGAGGCGGGACCAAAGAGCCAAAGCTCAACCCCCGCAAGCACAAATAGGTGAGTACAAATAGGTGAGTACACACACACACACACACACACACAGGGGCCTCGTAGCCTGGTGGATAGCGCGCAGGACTCGTAATTCTGTGGCGCGGGTTCGATTCCCGCACGAGGCAGAAACAAATGGGCAAAGTTTCTTTCACCCTAAGTGCCCCTGTTACCTAGCAGTAAATAGGTACCTGGGAGTTAGTCAGCTGTCACGGACTGCTTCCTGGGGGGTGTGTGTGGTGTGGAAAAAAAAATAGTAAACAGTTGATTGACAGTTGAGAGGCGGGCCGAAAGAGCAAAGCTCAACCCCCGTAAAAACACAACTAGTAAACACAACTAGTAAACACACACACACACACACACACACACACACACACACACACACACACACACACACACACACACACACACACACACACACACACACACACACACAGTTTCAAATGTAGATATGATGTAGTGATATGATGTATGTTTGAAATGTAGATACTGAGCCCAGTAGGCTCAGGAATCTGTACACCAGTTGATTGACGGTTGAGAGGCGTTACCAAAGAGCCAAAGCTCAACCCCCGCAAGCACAAATAGGTGAGTACACACATACACACACACATAGGGGCCGATGGCTGAGCGGACAGCACGCTGGGCGCGTGATCCTGTGGTTCCCGGGTTCGATTCCGGGCGCCGGCGAGAAACAATGGGCAGAGTTTCTTTCACCCTAATTCCCCTGTTACCTAGCAGTAAATAGGTGCCTGGGAGTTAGTCAGCTGTCACGGGCTGCTTCCTGGGGTGTGTGTGGTGTGGGGAAAAAAATAGTAGTTAGTAACAGTTGATTGACAGTTGAGAGGCGGGCCGAAAGAGCAGAGCTCAACCCGCGCAAGCACATCTAGGTGAATACAACTAGGTGAATACACACACACATAAACTAATCTTGATCTTTAATTTTAGATGATTAAAATTACTTTTTATCACCTAGACATAGAATATGGCCTGGACTATGATCTGGAATGTGGATTCGAATGTGGCTTGGAATGTATAACGTCTATCAGTAACATTCAATATATAATACAATATATAATACAATATATAATACAATATATAATACAATATATAATACAATATATAATACAATATATAATACAATATATAATACAATATATAATACAATATATAATATTGTATAACAATTCTATATTATGCTTTGCGCCCTGGTGAGGCCACTCCAGACCGACAAACAGAGCGCAACTCTATAGTCTCCTGAGACTGATGGATGCCTACTGCTATAACAATAATCAATAATGTATGTGGGCCTGGAATAAGGGCCAATACCACACTAAAACACGTACCATGAGACGTAGTCAAGTTTCTCCTCAGTGTGTGTTTTAAGAAGTCGAGGTAAATCAGCCTGGTACTTTCTGACCTGTTACAGGTACCAAAGCCATCCGAGTGGACGCTGGCTGGTAACAGAACGTAGATTGGAAGGTACCTGGTGAGCCGGTTATAAACTGGACTGATATAGGAAGGTACCACGGCAGGTACCTGGCGTGGAAACAAGATTGACAAGTACCAGGGTGGTCCCCTGGTAAATAATGCTTGTTTAAAGATGTGTGAATTGATTCGACGTATCCGTTTCCTGCGCCATTAAGGCAGGGGAATTCATATTAAACAAAGGTGGGTAATTATGTCATGACTTATTCTGGAAGATTGGAATCAGCCTAGACGTTATTGATGGAGATTATAAGGCAATTCACTAAGTGATTTGATTGGAGTAAGATAAGTTGCACCGCTGTTCAAATTTATAGAAACATTTAGCAGCCAAGTTCTTAGGTTGTTACATGTCAGGCAGTGTTCAAACTTTATGTTTGTGTTCACTAAGTTGTAGGTAGGAACTTAGGAAGTAATTGTTTGTTAGATTCGAGATGATGAGGTGCAACATGCTAATCTGATGGGTAGATAGGGAGGGGTAAGATGCTGACCTCCTGGTGGGGAGGTAAGATGATAGACAGATTCTGTTAGGATTTAGTTAAACAACAATTAAATCCAAAATATCACGTACCATTGTAGCCAAAATGTAATTTCACTCATTAGAAACCAGATTGATGTACTGTAAACACACAGAATACGAACAACAGGGATATGTGTATATGTGTGTGTGTGTGTGTGTGTGTGTGTGTGTGTGTGTGTGTGTGTGTGTGTGTGTGTGTGTGTGTGTGTGTGTGTGTGTGTGTGTGTGGGTAAGTAAATAGGCAATCCACCCGTGGCAATTAAGAGGCAGCAAGTCGTTGAGAAGCTGATACTAGGAGAACAAAAAAAAATTCAAGAAAAAGTGGATTCTGGTAAACGGTCAGTCCACACCTGCAGCGTCGAGTTCTTCTGCAGTGCTTCCTGTGTGTGTAGGGGGGGGGGGGGAGGGTGTGTGTGGAGGGGGTAGGTGTGGGGCGTCGCTACGCTGTCGGAACGACGGGTGTGGTGCTGTCAGGGATGCAGCCGGACATACTTCGTAGTGCTTGGAGCTCATGACTACTTTTTTTTTTATTTACCTCCTTCCCCTGGTGGGGCTGGGGGGGGAGGGGACCTCCCCCCTTGGTGGGGCTTGGGGGGCTGGGGGGAGAGGACGAGTTTCAGTGCTCACTCGTAGTATGTAGTTGAGCAGCTATCTAACACTGTCTACTGTATGCAGGACAGAAGAATATATATATATATATATATATATATATATATATATATATATATATATATATATATATATATATATATATATATATTGTCCAGGGGACCATTCTGGCTTGTTCGCATATATATATATATATATATATATATATATATATATATATATATATATATATATATAGTAAGCCAGTGTCTTGAAGACTCAGGCGAAATTCATTAACAAATTATGGAATGATTAGTTCAGTCTCTAACATTGTTGTCTCGTCAGTGTAAACACAACTGGACAATTTATTTTGTATGAGGTTGTGCACCACAATCTATCAACAAGTGTTTGGGTTATCTAACAACGGGTGCTTGGGCTATCTAACAACGGGTGCTTGGGCTATCTAACAACGGGTGCTTGGGCTATCTAACAACGGGTGCTTGGGTTATCTAACAACGGGTGCTTGGGCTATCTAACAACGGGTGCTTGGGCTATCTAACAACGGGTGCTTGGGCTATCTAACAACGGGTGCTTGGGCTATCTAACAACGGGTGCTTGGGCCATCTAACAACGGGTGCTTGGGCTATCTAACAACGGGTGCTTGGGTCATCTAACAACGGGTGCTTGGGCTATCTAACAACGGGTGCTTGGGCTATCTAACAACGGGTGCTTGGGCTATCTAACAACGGGTGCTTGGGCTATCTAACAACGGGTGCTTGGGCTATCTAACAACGGGTGCTTGGGCTATCTAACAACGGGTGCTTGGGCTATCTAACAACGGGTGCTTGGGCTATCTAACAACGGGTGCTTGGGCTATCTAACAACGGGTGCTTGGGTCATCTAACAACGGGTGCTTGGGCTATCTAACAACGGGTGCTTGGGCTATCTAACAACGGGTGCTTGGGTCATCTAACAACGGGTGCTTGGCCTATCTAACAACGGGTGCTTGGGCTATCTAACAACGGGTGCTTGGGCTATCTAACAACGGGTGCTTGGGCTATCTAACAACGGGTGCTTGGGCTATCTAACAACGGGTGCTTGGCCTATCTAACAACTGGTGCTTGGGCTATCTAACAACGACTTGCACAGCGCTCACCTTTGGGAGTCAAATTTATATCTTCCACAGGAAACTTAAGTAATCATTACAAGCACTAAGTCATCACCTGCTGCTTGTTGAAACTTAACTACTGACAGCATTAAACAGGTACGCCTCATAAATTGCGAATGAACTCACACCTCATAAAAGTGAGGATGGACGTCGCTATAAACACCTATGAATGCAGCATTGTGGGGGCACATACATTGGGGTGCTGCTATTGGTGATATCACGTGGTGTACAACCGTTGGTGTTATCCTATTGGATGCTTCCGTTGGCGTTATCATGTTGGATACTGGTTTGGATGTCATCGCATGGGTGTACAACAGCTGGTGATATCACAAGGGTGTACAGTAGCTGGTGATATCATATGGGATTGAACCGTTGATGTTACTACACTGCGTACAGTTTTTCGCTAGTTAAACTTACTAACATAACTATATACTCGCTTGTTAACGCTTTCCAAATCGAAGTTCTTGAACCAAGAGACAAGCGTTGTTAACCGAGGGTAAGGGAAGCGAATTATCAGGGGGGGAAAGTGCCAAGCCATTACGACTATATAGCACTTAGAAGGGGTCAGGATAAGGATTTGGGACGAGGGGAAGGAATGATGTCAGGCGGACTTCGCGTACACCTACCAACGAGTTCGTTGGGAGTATCGAACGAACTCCTGGTATACTCCTGGTATACCTACACCCCTATCTACTATCTACACCCTTAAACCTTTCCCCTCTTTTTGAGGGAAAGTTTTTGTGCTTTCAAAACCCCATTCCTCCAAGCCCTCACTATTTCACTCGTCACAAAACCTTCCCGTCCCCCGTCTCCCAACAAGGGGAGAGGAAATTTTGAACAACAAAGTGCAGTTCGTAAGTCGTTAGTGCAAGGTGAGTACATTGCCACCGAACAGAATTAAAAAGCTGCATTGGTCCGGATTCCAAACTGCCACATTCCGTGATTCGGCAATTGCTAACAAGATAATTTTGATTGTTATTAGGCGTTTCTATTGCTTTATCATATTGCTCTGCACTCTTATCATGGCATCTGATCCCCCATTATCTGAATTCACAGGAGCTCTCATTGTTCGGAAAATGATTATTATTATTATTAACATCTTTATTGACAAAATTAATTACAATTTTGCCTAATCTGAGGATTTCAGTTTAGTCTTATTAAAGTGAGGATAATGCTGGTATTCACTGTCACACGAAAAATGATTAAGCATTTTGGATATTTGCTTTATCTGTGTTTCTTCAATTGAGGAGCATTATAAGCCCTGGAGGATTATGAAGATCAGGGAAGTACCACGAAGTACCGCGAAGTACTACGAAGTACTACGAAGTACCACGAAGTACCGCGAAGTACCGCGAAGTACCACGAAGTACCGCGAAGTACCGCGAAGTTCCACGAAGTACCGCGAAGTACCACGAAGTACCACGAAGTACCGCGAAGTACCGCGAAGTTCCACGAAGTACCGCGAAGTACCGCGAAGTACCACGAAGTACCACGAAGTACCACGAAGTACTACGAAGTACCACGAAGTACCGCGAAGTACCACGAAGTACCGCGAAGTACCACGAAGTACCGCGAAGTACCACGAAGTACCACGAAGTACTACGAAGTACTACGAAGTACCACGAAGTACCACGAAGTACCGCGAAGTACCACGAAGTACCGCGAAGTACCACGAAGTACCACGAAGTACCACGAAGTACTACGAAGTACTACGAAGTACCACGAAGTACCGCGAAGTACCACGAAGTACCGCGAAGTACCACGAAGTACCGCGAAGTACCACGAAGTACCACGAAGTACCACGAAGTACCACGAAAGCTGAAGACTAGTTCTACCACCAAGGTTCCTGAACACCCACAAGGGTGAATCTTAGAAACATGCAACTGTCACCTAGATAAGACTTGGGCCTGGCCTGGAAAACTGCCAGTGTGAAAGAAGACTCCCCCCCACACCCCCTTCCCCACTACACGACCGTCTCGGTGATTCACAGTGTGTACACGCCGTGTGTACTTGTACTCCACAAGTACACACTCCAGTGTCCTTGTTGTAGTTTGTCCTGTACAGCAGCAAGCAGATCTTGAAGGGGAAATAATGTTTGCTCCTGTGTTTTCCTGCACTTCAACAGCGAGATTAAATTGGTTATGAAATTGAAGCTGTTAGAACATGTTTAGATATCTGAGCTTCAGCAGTGTTACTGAACTAGTGAACGGGTGAATGACAGACATGACTGCTGCCTGACGGACTCTCCACATCACTGCTGCCTGACGGACTCTTCACATCACTGCTGCCTGACGGACTCTCCACATCACTGCTGCATGACGGACTCTCCACATCACTGCTGCATGACGGACTCTCCCACATCACTGCTGCCTGACAGACTCTCCACATCACTGCTACCTGACGGACTCTTCACATCACTGCTGCCTGACAGACTCTCCACATCACTGCTGCCTGACGGACTCTTCACATCACTGCTGCCTGACGGACTCTTCACATCACTGCTGCCTGACAGACTCTTCACATCACTGCTGCATGACGGACTCTCCCACATCACTGCTGCCTGACAGACTCTCCACATCACTGCTGCATGACGGACTCTCCCACATCACTGCTGCCTGACAGACTCTCCACATCACTGCTGCCTGACGGACTCTTCACATCACTGCTGCCTGACAGACTCTCCACATCACTGCTGTATGACGGACTCTCCCACATCACTGCTGCCTGACAGACTCTCCACATCACTGCTGTATGACGGACTCTCCACATCACTGCTGCCTGACAGACTCTCCACATCACTGCTGTATGACGGACTCTCCACATCACTGCTGCCTGACAGACTCTCCACATCACTGCTGTATGACGGACTCTCCACATCACTGCTGCCTGACAGACTCTCCACATCACTGCTGTATGACGGACTCTCCACATCACTGCTGCCTGACAGACTCTCCACATCACTGCTGCCTGACGGACTCCCCACATCACTGCTGCCTGACAGACTCTCCACTTCACTGCTGCCTGACAGACTCTCCACATCAACCTATGGAATCTAGTCTCCAGTCTAATGACAAAATGTGGGGAAAATCCCACATATATTTTTTCATCGAAGCTTTCTCTGTGGATCACGCGACATCTGGAGAGTCATATTGGTGTGGATCCCAAGATAACTTCAGGCAATTGAACTAATATACACGATAACTTGTGATCAAGCCGAGGGCGAGAAGGGTAATCTTGTGACGTGTAAAAATAAACATTCGTTGGTGCCTCGTCACACGAACCGTCAACGCATATATATGTGGCGCCAATTTCCCGCGTTCGTGTGTTAAATATATGCAAAAAATCGGATTTTCCAAATGATTTCCTAGATTACGGTGGGCGTTTCCGAGATTATGGGGGCGTATTTCTTATATTTCGAAGTATGTTTTCCAAATTACGATGGGTATGGCTCAGACTGCTAGGGTAATTCCCGAGATTAATAAGGTTTTTTCCTAGACTGCTAGGAATATTTCCTAGACCGCTAGGGTTATTTCCTAGCCTAGCCTAGGGTTATTATAATTAGCCTAACTGATTATTTGTTGTTCTAGGGTTATTTTCTTGACAACGAGGGATTATTTTTCAGTTAGAGGTACTTATACGGTGAATATTAGGTACCACTTTAATAATCTCTCTCTCTCTCTCTCTCTCTCTCTCTCTCTCTCTCTCTCTCTCTCTCTCTCTCTCTCTCTCTCTCTCTCTCTCTCTCTCTCTCTCTCATATAATTTCATAAAATTCACCTTTTTTTTATTAATACATTAGGTACATCTGCATTTGTGCAGCTGCCTTTGACTATATGAAGTGGAGTACAGTATGTGAAAAAAAAGATAACTTGGTGATGCTAAGAAATCCCCATCACACAGGATGGTTAGTCATACAGAGACATGTGATCAGTAGTCTGCACTGGCAGACTCTGGGAGCATTGTGAGGATATCATCAACACAAGAGTGAGTAAGGCAGCAGTGGTAATACAAGTCCCCATCTCGCAGGATGGTTAGTCACACAAGGCCATATGTTCAGTAGCCTGCACTGACAAATTTTGGACACACACAAGCACACACACACACACATACACACACACACACACACACACACACACACACACACACACACACACACACACACACACACACACACACACACACACACACACACACACACATCACACACACACCACACACACACACACATCACACACACACCACACACACACCACACACACACACACACACACACACACACACACATCACACACACACCACACACACACATCACACACACCACACACACATACACACACACACACACACACACACACACACAGCCTAATAGGCTCAGGAATCTACACACCGGTTAATTACCAGTTGAGAGGCGGGACCAAAGAGCCAAAGCTCAACCCCCCCCCCCCTCCGCAAGCACAGCTCTGTTGTGGATACCAAACCGATGTAAAGCTTCAAACCCTTTATAGTCAACAGTCAAGAGAAGACACCACACAACCGACGCACTTATTTAACTACATTTGGATAATTACATCGATATCATTACACCCGGATCATTACACCCCAGGAAGACAACCGGGCCGGCATAGCAGTCCCAGGGCGTGGTGGACAGGTCGTGGACCCCTGTGGACGCTCCGACAGCATCTACCCCTGACGAAGGATTTTGCTTATCACGCCACAAAATCACCGGTCGAGGCTGGTGTGTGTGTGTGTCGCGGCGCGGATGCTCCCTAACCATGAGAACTAGCAGGTGCATGCTACGTCGCAAATGAATAGCGATTAATAGCAGGAAGCTCTTCAGGGCCGTTGACCTTTATTAACCCTGGTATTAAACACATGTAACTAGTTAATAGGCTCGTAGGAGCCAATGAGGAAAATGAGAGAGTGAGAGGATGATGGTTCCTGGGACTTGTGTTGAGAGGATGGAGGGGAGGATGGGGGGTGGGGGGTAGGGAGGGGGGGGGTGTCCCCAAGGAATATGCAGTCTCTTCATCCTTCTCTCTCTCTCTCGTTTGATTTGTGTCCTCTTATCATAGCATTCCAGCAAGTTTGTCAAGTAGGGGTTTTCCCCCTATTCTAAATCGATGCTGGGTGTCTGGGGACAAAATTAGCTGTTTAGAGTGTTCTTCTATCCTGGGGCCAGATTCACGAAGCAGTTACGCAAGTACTTACGAACGTGTACATCTTTCCTGAATCTTTGACGGCTTTGGTTACATTTATTAATCAGTTTACAAGCATGAAAACTTGCCAATCAACTGTTGTTATTGTTATAAACAGCCTCCTGGTGCTTCGGAGCTCATTAACCGTTTAATAATTGTAAACAAAGCCGCCAAAGATTGAGAAAAGATGTACAGGTTCGTAAGTGTTTGCGTAACTGCTTCGTGAATCTAGCCCCTGCTTCGGATCAGTGACTTGTATTGGATACTTGTTAAGAATACCAGTCTGAAGTTGTAAATGTTTCTGCTTTTCACTTTCCTTTAGATTGGCACCATTTCACATATTTTTTTTCAGCAGACTTGAATGTTCTCTCGCTTCCAGAGAGGAATTAAATTACTATTGGAAGGGGACTAGACAGTGCTTCCGCCACCTCCTTTAGTATCCAAGGCGATATATTGACTACACAACATATCGATTTGATGTCGACAACGAATCGATATGTAGTTGGAAGCCCACTACAGGAACTAGAACCTGTAGTCGCTTCGTTCGTCTGGTGTGACAGTCACTTTATTGGAGGTTTCCTATGGGAGTATCCATTCACTTAGGGCTTTTAGCTCTAGTGGTACTTCAGATGCGTATGTGTATGTCGGTATATGTGCGTTAACGTGTGCGTGTACTCACCTATTAAGGTTCCATGTTTTGTGGGAAATTCGAAGTTTTCTCGAATATGAACGGTATTTGACCATTCCTCAGAAAGTGACCCACAACGGTCGACTAACAACCAAGTTCCTAATTACTGCTAGGTGAACAGAGGCAACGGGTGCAAGGAGACGCACCTAGCTGTCTCGCCCTGCCCATGTATGTGCGTGTATGTTACAGTGTGTATGTGCGTCTTGGAGTCAACTTTCTCTTGGCTCCGTGCGGGACTCCGTGACAATTAGATCTTAACAACTGGGACCAGAGACTCCGCCTCCGCAGTTCACAGGAAAATTAATTCATTAGTTGGTGCTTATAGAGATAATGTCTCCGGGACTGAGAGACAGCGTGGGTGCTGTGGTTCGGCCTTACCCTACACCTCTTCCCAGCTCTCTAAGCACTCTTGGACTGCCCAAGCAAGGTGATCCAAGATACAGGGCAAGGCAGGAGTTTTACTGCAAATGGTGTAAATCAATCCATTTGTTTTTTGACTCCACTTTCTCTCTCTCTCCCTCCAAACAAACACACACACACTCCCCTGCTCTGTATTCCCTGACTGTATTGTCTCTCTACTGTCTGATTGGCTGAATGTTTCTTCCTGTAGTTATGTATCTCTAAAACTGTAATGTGTCTCGTTGCTAACATTATGGTACAAAGTAAGATACACTGCAAAATTTACTAATCTGTAAAAAAATAGAGGAACTCAGTCTAATTATTTGTTGTTAAATCTAAGGCTCCTCGTTTTCTTCATCCTTATAACTATAATATTCATGAAGTTCTATAAATATCTTAAAGTGGAAGTCAATAATGCAAATCGTATCAGTAACCTTCACAAAAATCCTCTCGAGAGGCTTACACCTCTCAAAACTCTTGAGGATAAAGGATTTGGCATTAACATAATATATGCTCGTCGTTGCTCCCTCGTATTGCTTTCGTACGATCTGTAGTTGATTATCATACTTTAAATCGTGTTCATTTTTCTCCTAAACAATTAACAGGCCTACAGGTAGTACAAACATGTAGGTTGTTCTAGAACTGGCAGAATTGTTAACATGAGAAAGGGACTAAGACTATCCTCTTATTTATGAGAGAATAATCCAACTTAATACTACTTTTTGTTGCAAATACTTAAAAACAATAATGGCTCTTCCAAGCACTATTCAAATGAAATTGATATATATATTGATTGATTGATATATAGAAATTGATTTTATATACGTTTTGCATGATGTCACGTATAATATCTGAGGAAGTAGGCTGTATTATCGTGAACAAGATATAATTGTTCAAATCTACTGTATACACCTATTGTCGTATACATGATCCTCTGCCCTGTGTGACAGTGAATAGGAACAGTATCTTCACTGCAATCAGACCTATGTAAATTAGTTTTTCTACGTTCCTCTCTCTCTCTCTCTCTCTCTTCTCTCTCTCTCTCTCTCTCTCTCTCTCTCTCTCTCTCTCTCTCTCTCTCTCTCTCTCTCTCTCTCTCTCTCCTAGGATAATTTCCGAGATTAATAAGGATTTTTCCTAGACTGCTAGGAATATTTCCTAGACTGCTAGGGGTTATTTCCTAGCCTAGCCTAGGGTTATTATAATTCCTAGCCTAGCCTAGGGTTATTATAATTCCTAGCCTAGCCTAGGGTTATTATAATCTCTCTCTCTCTCTCTCTCTCTCTCTCTCTCTCTCTCTCTCTCTCTCTCTCTCTCTCTCTCTCTCTCTCTCTCTCTCTCTCTCTCTCTCTCTCTCCCTCCCATCACTATGAATGGGCAGCATTTGTTTTCGGTGTTATGTGATGGTGTTTGTCCTGATCGCTTGTTGTTGTCGATTAATCCAACTCTTTTTGGGCTTTGTTGTTGTCTCATGGCGTGTAGCCCTTAACAACACGCCTTTGACGTCTGCACAACGACCGCTAACGACCTCGCTGTACCGCTCATGAATGGCGTTGAACGGCTAACGACCTCGCTGTACCGCTCATGAATGGCGTTGAACGGCTAACGACCTCGCTGTACCGCTCATGAATGGCGTTGAACGGCTAACGACCTCGCTGTACCGCTCATGAATGGCGTTGAACGGCTAACGACCTCGCTGTACTGCTCATGAATGGCGTTGAACGGCTAACGACCACGCAGCAATTGGCCTTGATGTCGTTGAACCAGTCTAACCACCCTGGTACACTATCCTTTTCATGTCGCGTGGCAAATTGCTAATAGGTACCACTAGCTCGTCACTAGGTCGCCTCCCGGAGGCCATTTCATCTTAATTACCACCTCTGGTGCAAGTGTAGGGACCCATAGCCTCGGAGATGAAAATAAAGAGTACTCAGAGAAGACCATAAGGAATGTTGGTGGCCTCTTATAAACTCCCCAACCACTGCTGGCTTGGGCCAGGATTCATCGAAGATTTACATGCTTTACGTGCATTTACATTTACATTTACGAAGCCTATACATCTTTCCTCAATCATAGCGACTTTGTGTGGTTTTATTTAACTGTTTACTAGTATTGCTAGTTGACCAGACCACACTAGAAGGTGAAGGGACGACGACGTTTCGGTCCGTCCTGGATCATTCTCAAGTCGATTGTGATGAGGAAGTAGATGCAGGCAATAAATAGGCCTGTAGCATTGCTACTTTTCAACCCAAAGTTATTAGTGTTTGAATCATTTTCGTAGTGCTTCGGAGCTCATAGCCTGTTTATTAAATGTAAACTAAGCCTCCCTGTGTTCCGTATAGCTGACCAACGTGCAAGGTGCTCCATAAGGCAGAGTGTCACGCAGTGTTGCTCCCTGTGTTCCGTATAGGAAAGAAGATGTATTATCCCACCGAATGGAGCAAAAGATGAGAGGTTTGAAGACGTCACATTTGAAGGCATTAGTAGCGCCACGATCTTCCAGAGTATTGACAGCGAAGTCCACGCTCGCACGGGAATCTGCACACGCATACCTCTTTATGTATGAGACTAACGCACGGAATCACCTTCCAGCAGTTATGCTTGGCAGATGCAAGCGTCGACTAGCGCCCTGATTGTAGATTTGTGTATTGAAAGTCGACTCACAAGCTTTCTCCTAGCTTGGCTTGTTTTATCGAGGAGGGTCAAACATTTGAGAAATGGGCCCTTCTCATCATCACTACTCTATAAACAAGCCCAACTTAACCTAACTTAACCCACTCCAACTTTAATGTTAAAATATTTTAACTTTCTTCCTTCTTTCCCTACGAGATAGGAATGGTTCATCTTGACTGTTGTGGTCTGTTGAAACCCGTTTCTCTTGAGGGCGTGCTAACTGTGGGTCAGGTGACCTCACGACCAGTGCTCTTCTCTCTCTCTCTGCTTCACCTCTGCTAGCTCTGATTAAGGCCTGACGGGTCGAAATATAGACATATATATATATATATATATATATATATATATATATATATATATATATATATATATATATATATATATATATATATTAGTATATTTTGGTAGCAGTCTTTCCTGTAGACATATATTATTAAATATGGCCGAAAAAGTAAGATTAATAATTCTAACACGAATTTTCTCAATGTTTCTTATATTTTTTTCACTGTTGATGGTAACTGAAAAATCAATTCTCCAAAATTCATTTTTATTTCTAGTCTGACGCGACACTTGAGCGCGTTTCGTAAAACTTATTACATTTTCAAAGACTTTAGTTTACACACACACAACTATAACTGAACAGAGCTTAAACATATTCGATTTTATACCTGCATTTGGGTGAGGTGATATGTTACAACAGTTTTGGATGAGGTGAAAACAAACTTTCAACACAAGACAGAACACGAAACAATGGGTATAATATTTTGTAAGTTAAAGGGAGGAATGGAAGTAACTGCAAAGGGCCTATTGGCCCATATTTCTTGATGCTTCTATATTGGTGCGGAGTCTTGAAGTGGGTAGAATATAGTTGTGCATTAATTGGCTGTTGATTGCTGGTGTCGACTTCTTAATGTGTAGTGCCTCGCAGATAGCAGGCGACTAGATATCTGCGAGGCACTAAGATTCGCTACCTGGAACAAAAAGTTCCAACCAGCACGGGCTATGGCGAGCCCATGCCATCCTATAGATGGTGCACAGGCTACATACCTCCTAGAGAGGATTCAGCCCCCACCCCTCTCCATCCCCACAGCAATATAACATTGTCCCAGAACTGTTATTGTCCACTGAAGACTATAAATACATTAACCAGAGCCAAGAGCCTGGAGCATATTAATACTAGAGTCATCCTGCCATCGGGCGAGTCTAAGGGGAGCGGTGATTCGCTAAAGATGATGTGTAGGCTGAGGAGAGTGGAGCTTCAGGTGTTCCCTTTGTTATAATTTATAACGAATTTGTGGCGTACGTTAAGCTGGTTAGTGTGGCGGTGGGGGGGGGGGGGGGGTTCGTGAGGGTGTATTTACTATTTGTGTGATTTGTAGACAATGGAAGTCAACAAACGGGTTTACACTCCACGGACCCGTGCATGGTAAACTGTTATCTTGAGGTTATCTTGAGATGATTTCGGGGTTTTTAGTGTCCCCGCGGCCCGGTCCTCGACCAGGCCTCCACCCCCAGGAAGCAGCCCGTGACAGCTGACTAACACCCAGGTACCTATTTTACTGCTAGGTAACAGGGGCATAAGGTGAAAAAAACTCTGCCCATTGTTTCTCGCCGGCGCCTGGGATCGAACCCGGGACCACAGGATCACAAGTCCAGCGTGCTGTCCGCTCGGCCGACCGACTCCCTCCACTCGCCGACTCAAACAAGATAAAACTCTACAAACACTCGTTTATCATAACGTAACTCTTTTTTTTCCCCTCTTTTTATGCCACGAGATGTTGGGAACAGCGACTCTTAACACCCAGTGGCACCCAGTGGCACCCAGTGGCACCCAGTGGCACCCAGTGGCCCCCAGTGGCACCCAGTGGCCCACAGTGGCACCCAGTGGCACCCAGTGGCCCCCAGTGGCACCCAGTGGCACCCAGTGGCACCCAGTAGCACCCAGTGGCACCCAGTGGCACCCAGTGGCACCCAGTGGCCCCCAGTGGCACCCAGTGGCACCCGGTGGCACCCAGTGGCACCCAGTGGCACCCAGTGGCCCCCAGTGGCACCCAGTGGCACCCAGTGACACCCAGTGGCACCCAGTGGCACCCAGTGACACCCAGTGGCACCCAGTGGCACCCAGTGGCACCCAGTAGCCCCTGCTTGACCGTTTGTTATTGTAAAGGAGCAACCCTTCACTGTCCAGCACCAAGGGGGCGCTCCTCAGTGCCTTCAATTCCCTGGGCAACAAAGACTGTCTATCATCGTTTAAGGGACCGAGGGTGATCTAGGATCCCACTCTAGTGCCCCAGTTGGGGAGTTATCCCATCTCCAGCCCCTGTGATTCTCGCCTGCTTCAACCTCCACTGCTCAGTTGGGGGTTAATCTGTACCTTGAGGGGATTTACCTTGAGGGGATTTACCTTGAGGGGATTTACCTTGAGGGGATTTACCTTGAGGGGATTTACCATGAGGTGATTTACCTTGAGGTGATTTACCTTGAGGGGATTTACCATGAGGTGATTTACCTTGAGGGGATTTACCTTGAGGGGATTTACCTTGAGGGGATTTACCTTGAGGGTATTTCACTTGATGGGATTTACCTTGAGGGGGATTTACCTGGAGGGGATTTAACTTGAGGTGATTTACCTTGAGCGGATTTACCTTGAGGTGATTTACCTTGAGGTGATTTACCTTGAGGTGACTTACCTTGAGGTGATTTATCTTGAGGTGATTTACCTAGAGGAAATTTACCTTGAGGGGATTTTCCTTGAGGGGATTTACCTGGAGGGGATTTACCTTGAGGTGATTTACCTGGAGGGGATTTACCTGGAGGGGATTTACCTTGAGGTGATTTACTTTGAGGGGATTTACCTTGAGGTGATTTACCTTGAGGTGATTTACCTTGAGGTGATTTACCTTGAGGTAATTTATCTTGAGGTGATTTACCTTGAGGTGATTTACCTTGAGGTGATTTACCTAGAGGGAATTTACCTGGAGGGGATTTACCTTGAGGGGATTTACCTTGAGGTGATTTACTTTGAGGGAATTTACCTTGAGGGGATTTACCTTGAGGTGATTTACTTTGAGGGGGATTTAGCTTGAGATGATTTACTTTGAGGGGATTTACCTTGAGGGGATTTATCTTGAGGGGAATTTACCTTGAGGGGATTTAATTTGAGGGGATTTACCTTGCGGGGATTTACCTTGAGGTGATTTACCTTGAGGTGATTTACCATGAGGGGATTTACCTTGAGGTGATTTACCTTGAGGGGATTTACCTTCAGGTGATTAACCTCGAGGTAATTTGACCTCAACCTTGACTTTAACTTTTGATTTAACCTTGAGATGATTTCGGGGATTAGTGACCCCGCGGCCCGGTCGTCGACCAGGCACCCTAACCTCATGTGTGGGAAGAATTCTGCTCGACATTCGAAAATCAGATCTTGAGGAATCACAAGAGGTTCGCCTGAGTGGTCCTGTTATGTAGGAAGTCATGTAATTGAGTGAATTTAATTCTGTATCTAATCATGTATATAAGTCACACACACCTGAGGTCAGGGGTATCACACACACACACCTGAGGTCATAGTGTCACACACACACACCTGAGGTCATAGTGTCACACACACACCTGAGGTCATAGTGCCACACACACACACACACCTGAGGTCATAGTGCCATACACACACACACCTGAGGTCATAGTGTCACACACACACCTGAGGTCATAGTGTCACACACACCTGAGGTCATAGTGTCACACACACACCTGAGGTCATAGTGTCACACACACACCTGAGGTCATAGTGTCACACACACACCTAAGGTCATAGTGTCACACACACACACACACACACACACACACACACACACACACACACACACACACACACACACACACACACACACACACACACACACACACACACCTGAGGTCATAGTGTCACACACACACCTGAGGTCATAGTGTCACACACACACACACACACACCTGAGGTCATAGTGTCACACACACACCTGAGGTCATAGTGTCACACACACACCTGAGGTCATAGTGTCACACACACACACACACACCTGAGGTCATAGTGTCACACACACACACACACACCTGAGGTCATAGTGTCACACACACACACACACACACACACCTGAGGTCATAGTGTCACACACACACCTGAGGTCATAGTGTCACACACACACCTGAGGTCATAGTGTCACACACACACCTGAGGTCATAGTGTCACACACACCTGAGGTCATAGTGTCACACACACACCTGAGGTCATAGTGTCACACACACACCTAAGGTCATAGTGTCACACACACACACACACACACACACACACACACACACACAGCGATGAGCGACCACAGTGTATTGGTGTTTGAGTACCTGATTGAAGAAGGGTTATTGAACTCGAGAAGGGATACCGAAACCAAAAGGTTAGCATACCGAAAGGGAAACTATGAGGAGATAAGAAAATGCCTAGCAGATATAGCATGGGAAACAGAGCTCAGGGAAAAGACGGCCCAAGATATGATGGAATACATCACGCAAAAATGCAAGGATGCAGCAAACAAGTTTGTCCCAGTCCAAAAGGAAAACAGTGAAATGAAGATGAGAAACCCATGGTTTAATCAGAGATGTAGGCTAGCTAAGCAGCAAAGTAAAAGGGCATGGAGAAACTATAGGAATAACAGGACACTGGAGAGCAGAGAAAGATACCAGAATGCCAGGAATGAATATGTTAGGATGAGAAGAGAGGCAGAAAGACAATACGAAAATGACATCGCAAGCAAGGCAAAGACTCAGCCTAAATTGCTGCATAGCCACATCAGGAGAAAAACAACAGTAAAGGAACAGGTTATGAAATTAAGGTTAGGGGCAGAAGGATTCACTACAAACGACAAGGAAGTGTGTGAGGAACTGAATAAGAAATTCCAGGAGGTCTTCACCTTGGAGCAAGGAGAAATCCCAGAGATAAGAGAGGGAATAGCTAACCAGGAACCACTGGAAGAGTTTGAGATTACCAGCGGGGAAGTAAGGAAGTGTTTACTAGAATTGGATGTGACAAAGGCTATAGGTCCAGATGGAATCTCCCCTTGGATACTAAAGGAAGGAGCAGAAGAACTGTGCCTCCCGCTCTCCATGGTGTATAACAAATCACTGGCAACAGGGGAACTGCCAGAAATTTGGAAAGCAGCTAACGTAGTCCCGATATACAAGAAAGGGGATAGACAGGAGGCACTGAATTACAGACCAGTGTCCCTAACCTGCATACCATGCAAGTTGATGGAGAAGATTGTGCGAAGAAAGCTAGTGGAACATCTGGAGCGAAAGAACTTTGTAACACAGCATCAACATGGATTCAGGGATGGCAGGTCCTGCCTCACAGGGTTACTTGAATTCTACGACCAGGCAACAAAAATAAGGCAAGAAAGAGAAGGGTGGGCAGACTGCATATTTTTGGATTGTCAGAAAGCCTTTGACACAGTGCCACACAAGAGGTTAGTGAAAAAACTGGAGATGCAGGCTGGAGTGAAAGGGAAGGTACTCCGTTGGATACAGGAGTACCTAAGTAACAGGAGACAACGAGTCAGTGTGAGGGGTGAGGTCTCAGATTGGCGAGACGTTACGAGTGGAGTACCGCAGGGGTCAGTCCTTGGACCTATACTGTTTCTGATATATGTAAATGATCTTCCAGAGGGTATAGAATCGTTTCTCTCAATGTTTGCCGATGATGCAAAAATTATGAGGAGGATTGAAACTGAGGACGATAGTAGGAGGCTACAAGATGACCTAGACAGACTGAGTGAATGGTCCAACAAATGGCTGTTGAAGTTCAACCCGAGTAAATGCAAAGTAATGAAACTAGGTGGTGGAAATAGGAGGCCAAACACAGGATACAGAATAGGAGATGAAGTACTTAATGAAACGAACAGAGAGAAAGATCTAGGAGTTGATATCACACCAAACCTGTCTCCTGAAGCCCACATAAAAAGAATAACGTCTGCGGCATATGCGAGGCTGGCTAACATCAGAACAGCGTTCAGGAACCTGTGTAAGGAATCATTCAGAATCTTGTACACCACATATGTAAGACCAATCCTGGAGTATGCGGCCCCAGCATGGAGCCCGTACCTTGTCAAGCACAAGACGAAGCTGGAAAAAGTCCAAAGGTATGCCACTAGACTAGTCCCAGAATTAAGAGGCATGAGTTACGAGGAAAGGCTGCGGGAAATGCACCTTACGACACTGGAAGACAGAAGAGTAAGGGGAGACATGATCACAACCTACAAAATCCTCAGAGGAATCGACCGGGTAAACAAAGATAAACTATTCAACACTGGTGGGACGCGAACAAGGGGACACAGGTGGAAACTGA
Organism: Procambarus clarkii; assembly: GCF_040958095.1. Lineage (NCBI taxonomy): Eukaryota > Metazoa > Arthropoda > Malacostraca > Decapoda > Cambaridae > Procambarus > Procambarus clarkii. The sequence continues at coordinate 16,537,016 of NC_091186.1, forward strand.
GTACTCACATGAGCCACAGAGACGTTAGAAGGAACTTTTTTAGTGTCAGAGTAGTTAACGGATGGAATGCATTAGGCAGTGATGTGGTGGAGGCTGACTCCATACACAGTTTTAAATGTAGATATGATAGAGCCCAGTAGGCTCAGGAATCTGTACACCAGTTGATTGACAGTTGAGAGGCGGGACCAAAGAGCCAAAGCTCAACCCCCGCAAGCACAAATAGGTGAGTACAAATAGGTGAGTACACACACACACACACACCTGAGGTCATAGTGTCACACACACACCTGAGGTCATAGTGTCACACACACACCTGGGGTCATAGTGCCACACACACACACACACACACACACCTGAGGTCATAGTGTCACACACACACCTGAGGTCATAGTGTCACACACACACCTGAGGTCATAGTGTCACACACACACCTGAGGTCATAGTGTCACACACACCTGAGGTCATAGTGTCACACACACACCTGAGGTCATAGTGTCACACACACACCTAAGGTCATAGTGTCATACACACACACACACACACACACACACACCTGAGGTCATAGTGTCACACACACACCTGAGGTCATAGTGTTACACACACACCTGAGGTCATAGTGTCACACACACACACACACACCTGAGATCATAGTGTCACACACACACACACACACACCTGAGGTCATAGTGTCACACACACACACACACTCACCTGAGGTCATAGTGGCACACACACACACACACACCTGAGGTCATAGTGTCACACACACACAGACACACCTGAGATCATAGTGTCACACACACACACACACACACACCTGAGGTCATAGTGTCACACACACACACTCACCTGAGGTCATAGTGTCACACACACACACTCACCTGAGGTCATAGTGTCACACACACACAGACACACCTGAGATCATAGTGTCACACACACACACACATGAAAGAGACCTCAGCTTCTGGAGGGTCAGAAAAGGGGGAAACTCAACAGTGGGAGAATAACACTATTTTTACCTCCCATGATGCAAGTCAAAATCCTGGCGGAGAGCTCAACAAAGGCAATAAAGCCGTGCAATAACTGCAACAACACAAGCAACAATAAGCAGCTCGGGGTGCAATGACTTCACATTTCATGACCAACTCTCTCACAAAGATCCCCACAAAGATTCCTTGACTTAAGCTTCAATATATTTTTTTTTCTCTTTCTCTCACTCTCTCGTCGTCGTCTTGGAAACTTAACTTTTCCGTAACTTTTAAGGTTGGTTAGAGGATTCAATTCCTTTCTTGGATTTTAAGCAGTTGGTTGAAGGCATTTGAAGTTATTGTTTAAAGCAACGTTGACGCTTAAAGCTGAGAAGAGCTGTCGAGGGGGGTTGATTTCTTTGCAGGTGACATTAGCTATTTTGAAGACTCGTGAGAGATACACGGAACTCAAGACGTTATCTGAAGCATTTTGGAACGTCACGACACTCTATGATCGATACTGTGAAGCCGAAACGTTAATTACAAAAGAAAAAAAATATATGTTTTAACCTCGACCTGAAACCCGTTTAACGCTGATTCAGAAAATGTGTCGATGCTAGGATGGTCGATCCTGTCATGTTGGTAACATACTTCTGTAGAGAATGTCGATCCTGGGTAGGTAACTCGACAGTGTAATTGGCCAGTAACTGGAGTGAGTAAAAACTACCCATGTAATATGAGGAGATCTCGGACGATGGCATTCACCAGTTAAGACACATGCTTACATTAGCTGTTGCTTCAGTTAGCTCAGACAACGCAAGCTCCACATCATTTATAATTTCCAAGTAAAATATTTTACCCAAGTTTTTGGCAAATTTTACTCATTTTTAAGACTCAACGCTGCCATTAGAAGCGGACGCATTCACTCATGGTTGTACTTGTGCGTTTAAACTCGCGTCATAAAGTCCCGTATAATTAAAACAAATAAGCAATGTAACTACAGCTCCGAGCATCCAAATCGCATATAAACGGCCTTAATATGGCGCACCATAAGGGTAACTTCAGCCTGCAGCCGCGGATCGATGGGTTCTTCCAGGTCGTTTGCCAATGTGATATAATTCCGTGTTGGGGAAACGTATGGGGCACTAACCTTCAATTTGTGGACTATACCACCTCTCCTCTTGTAGTTAAAATACCCTTTATTTACACTGCGGAGGCTGGAGACGCAGGCAGGAGATCTTCCCTTTTTTATATATATATATAATATCTCATCGTCAGTATAGTGAGAAGTTTGGAAGTTCTCGCAGACGCGCTGAAGTTAAGGCCAGACAAAGAGATCAATATGAAATGCTTCTCCGCGCTCTGGTAATAGTGCTGACCACCTCAGCAAAAGTTCAATTAGATGTGTGGCGAGTATTTCCTATCGCTTGTCAGGAGAATTGCGCCGCCCTCGATAGTAAAAAAGCACACACATATATCTATATATATATATATATATATATATATATATATATATATATATATATATATATATATATATATATATATATATATATATATAGGAGCACGAGACTGGATTCGAACCTCTGTACACTGTGTACGCCCAGACACGCTCTTGACCACTACGCCATGACATGACCAAAAGCAAGAAGGAAGAGAGGCGTAGGAGGTAGAATTCTTAGACTACAAGCCAGAGTGCATGGTGGTGGGTGGGGGGGGGCATTGTGTGAAACCCCCTGATTAGGCTTTAGTAGAAGCCTCAGGAACCCTAGAGGGTTCAGTTTAATTCCAGGTTGCAGTGCTTTTTTTACCATGTCGTGTCTAGAGTGTGCCTGGGGGTGCCCAGGAAATAGGTTCGAACCCTCTGTTCAAGGCTGGATTGGAGGGTAGGGATAGGAGAAGGTGGGAGAGAGAGAGAGAGTGGGGAGGAATGGGGTAGTAGAGAGGGAAGAGGGGAAGATGGGAGGGGCTGGGAGAGTGGGAAACGGTGAAAGGGGATGATGGAAGAAGGGGGGATGTGGTGAGAGGGGTGAAATGATGGGGGGGGGGAGGCATGGGGTATAGAGACTGACTATACCTGGGGCACTGCTGGGTACTCCCTCCTAGTACCCACGCACTTCATCACTACACATGACCATCATCACTGTAACTATCTTCACAAATCATAATTTCCGCTGTAACCACCCCTAACTACGATCATCATTGTAACCATCTTCTCTCTTCTTCTCTCTCTCTCTCTCTCTCTCTCTCTCTCTCTCTCTCTCTCTCTCTCTCTCTCTCTCTCTCTCTCTCTCTCTCTCTCTCTCTCTCTCTCTCTCTCTCTCTCTTTCTCTCTCTCTTTCTCTCTCTCTCTTTCTCTCTCTCTCTCTCTCTAGAGGGTTCAGTTTAATTCCAGGTTGCAGTGCTTTTTTTACCATGTCGTGTCTAGAGTGTGCCTGGGGGTGCCCAGGAAATAGGTTCGAACCCTCTGTTCAAGGCTGGATTGGAGGGTAGGGATAGGAGAAGGTGGGAGAGAGAGAGAGAGTGGGGAGGAATGGGGTAGTAGAGAGGGAAGAGGGGAAGATGGGAGGGGCTGGGAGAGTGGGAAACGGTGAAAGGGGATGATGGAAGAAGGGGGGATGTGGTGAGAGGGGTGAAATGATGGGGGGGGGGAGGCATGGGGTATAGAGACTGACTATACCTGGGGCACTGCTGGGTACTCCCTCCTAGTACCCACGCACTTCATCACTACACATGACCATCATCACTGTAACTATCTTCACAAATCATAATTTCCGCTGTAACCACCCCTAACTACGATCATCATTGTAACCATCTTCTCTCTTCTTCTCTCTCTCTCTCTCTCTCTCTCTCTCTCTCTCTCTCTCTCTCTCTCTCTCTCTCTCTCTCTCTCTCTCTCTCTCTCTCTCTCTCTCTCTCTCTCTTTCTCTCTCTCTTTCTCTCTCTCTCTTTCTCTCTCTCTCTCTCTCTCTCTCTCTCTCTCTCTCTCTCTCTCTCTCTCTCTCTCTCTCTCTCTCTCTCTCTCTCTCTCTCTCTCTCTCTTTCTCTCTCTCTCTTTCTCTCTCTCTTTCTCTCTCTCTTTGTCTCTCTCTTTCTCTCTCTCTCTCTCTCTCTCTCTCTCTCTCTCTCTCTCTCTCTCTCTCTCTCTCTCTCTCTCTCTCTCTCTCTCTCTCTCTCTCTCTCTCTCTCTCTCTCTCTCTCTCTCTATATATATATATATATATATATATATATATATATATATATATATATATTGAAAACAAAATCGTCATCCTTAGCCATCCCTTACACTCCGTTCCTCTCCCTTATTCATCCCCTCCCCCTTTTCCTCCTATTCCCTCCCACACATTCCTTCCCTTCCATGAGGACCCACCTTCCCATCCTCTCCCCCTTATAACACCATTAATAACTGTGTCACGCTCACCAACACACACAAACACGCCCAAGAAATTCTCTAAAATATCCACCGATTCCCCATAGTTTCTCCCTGAGAGTGAATGAGAGAGAGAGAGAGAGAGAGAGAGAGAGAGAGAGAGAGAGAGAGAGAGAGAGAGAGAGAGAGAGAGAGAGAGAGAGAGAGAGAGAGAGAGAGAGAGAGTATAGAAGCCTCCCTTCCACCTCTCCCATCCCTCCCTCCATCCCGGAATTCTCTTCCACCTCACCAGTTATTTCTTACTTTCGCGTCGCTTATTCCTCTTTTATTTATTTCCCCCCCCCCTCTCCCTCTGCCCCCCGAATTGAAAACCATCAGCCATTTACGGTCGGGCTGCTCAATAATGCGGTTCTGTATTGTCAATGATGTTTCAGCAGATCTGTGTTTGGTCCGGTAATCACAAAGCCATTTTAAACTTGATTAAGGCCGCCAAGGGCCCCGAAAAATATAGGAGGGAGACCGCAGACGCCGCGCTATACTTTTATATATCAAATGGAATAGTTCTTCGTCTGGGGGAGAGTCAGAGGATAGGAAGGTGAGGAGGGGTGGGGGGGAGGGGAATAGGGGATAGGAGGGAGGGGGAGGGGGAGGGGGGGAGTATGAGGGTTGAGGAGAGTATGAGGTGAGAGAGTGTGAGTAGAGAGAGGGGAAATGAAGGGGACATGGTGAGAGATGTCCAGAGAATAGCGTCTGAGGTAAGGGAAATTGTTTGAAGTTAATTTAACAATGAGCCTAGAGAGGGGGAATATTAGGTAAGGAGGCTGCAGTGAGATGAGGGGAAGTATAAGGCGAGGGGAGTATGAGGTGAAGGGAAGTATGAGGGGGGAGGGAACAAAGACCATGTTACGAGGTGGAACAAAGTTCGAACGAGAAAGAAGAGAGAGAGAGAGAGAGAGAGAGAGAGAGAGAGAGAGAGAGAGAGAGAGAGAGAGAGAGAGAGAGAGAGAGAGAGAGAGAGAGAGAGAGAGAGAGAGAGCAGCTTTTGGAGCACTGTGAATTGAAGAGCAGTTGATGGTTGAGGCTAAGACAAGGAGCATAGGAGGAGGAGGAGGAGGAGGAGAAGAAAATTAGGTGATTTGGTGAGAGAGGAATAGCAACGTGGATTAACAAGGGATTGGCTGTTGTTATTTTAGATTCAACTACTGAGAACAAGAAGTTCCAGTAGCACGGGCTATGGTGAGCCCGTAAGTGGAGGCTCTTTGGAGCCATTATCTGTATCAATAGCCGATACTAGAGATCTGGCGATGGACGGGGGTCAGTTGGCTGTTGTTTTAGATTCAGCTACTGAGAACAAAAGTTCCAAAGTAACACGGGCTATGGTGAGCCCGGAGTGGACTTACCTGACACAGGAGCGGGGCTGTAACTGCCAGTCAATTGACGTGAGGCGGGTATTATATACATTATCATACTGTGTATATTTAGATGTATGTTAGGTTAGGTGTTTAGGTTCTGCGGTGGATGAAGCATTTACTGAGTTGCGATGCGCACAAAGGTCGCCACCGAAGCACTGTTCGATAAATTTTCGAACATCATCAGTCGTGAGTCGTGTGTAAAGACTTTTTCATTCTTAAACAGGGTTCAGCGGCTGCGTGGATTGAACATTTGGCCTTTGTCGATGAGGACGGGCTGGACAGACAGAACGAGACACAGACAACGAGTCATTGTCAGACAACGAGACACTGACAGATATAATGAGACTGACAGAGGCAACTATAGACACTGACAGAGGCAGAGGCAAAGAGAACATGTAATCTAACCTACATTTAAACACCCATTCAGGCCATCGTGAAGGCAGAAATGCAAACATACACACAAAGAAACATGCAAGCATGCAAGTGGACAGAAGAGATCGAAAGGCATGAATGCAGGTAGGTAGGTAGGCAACCATGCAGCCGCCAGATGAGATCTCCATCTGAGTCGACCCCTGGTCAGTGGGTCCTCCTCGGCTGACTGGCCAGCCAGCCGGCCAGCTGGCTGCTTGCTTACGTATGGAAGGGATGGTCTGGCCACACAGGAAGGCCGTCCGGCTTGCTAGCAGGCATGCAAATGAATGTACCCAGGAGGACCTGTAGGCCAGCCGGTTGGACCAAGTTATCACAAGTCGAGCCTGCGGGCCTCAGGCCGGGCTCGGGGAGTAGAAGAACTCCCGAAACCCTCTCCAGGTATACTCCAGGTAAAATCATGCAGACACGACACATCATGCAGCTGTACAAAGACATGGGCTTAAGCCTGGGGTTATTGAACTGGCCGCTGGGGTAGCCACAGTAAAAGGAGACATAGAGGAGGTACTTATTCAAGAATGATCACACACACACACACACACACACACACACACACACACACACACACACACACACACACAGTGCAACAAATCACTAAATTCACACAAGAGGTGAAACTGTACCACCAAACGTCATGTATAAACAATAACACCTCATATAAACGTTGTTGTACACGAGTCTTAACATCCACCGCGTCTCGGTAATGGACGCCGGAGGAGTAACTGCGGCAGAGTAACCCACTCGACTCCTGCAGCAGCAAAAACCTCCAATGCTGGCAATTTACACCAGCATAAACAGCTCCGGCGATGCTATCAACAGCGTCGCGGTCAACACAAAACAGCATAAACCACCGGGAACAACACTGCAACCACAGAACTAGTGAGTCTGGTGAGTACTAGTGTACTCACAGTACTAGTGAGTCACCAGGCACATCAATAACAACAGATGAACTCCAGCAGAAATAAAACTAGAAGTTGTAAACTAGAAGAAACACTACAAGCAGGAGTACAATAATAACAGCAGAATGAGAAATACGTAAGAAAAGCAACACTGAGGTGTTGCTACGGAGGGGGGAAAGCAACCAGTAATGTATGTATTTTGTGTACTGTGGAGGCAACATCAGTAATTTAAGGTGAAGGCTTCAGGGGTCACCTCAGCCGGCCACCTGTAATATTAACATGTGAGGGGGCGAGACTCCTCTAATCTTCCCTGCCCTTATCTCAGAAATTACCGCTCCGTTTCCCTTGGAACTAAGAGGTAAACGCTCGCTGACGCTCTGTGGCCTTGGAAATATTTATACCCCCTCTGGAAAACGGCATGTGACTTAGAAGAGCTTAGGTTGGTGAAGTTGTACCGGCTACTGGTATGTTTTTGTGCGCCGGATTGTGTTTGATGCCTCAATGATGGCTGTTCTGGTTTATAATATTTTAAAAGTTAAAACTTCGTTTCTGTATTTGTAGACAGGAGAACGGATCATACACAATGAGGCACACGTGAGGAACACAAATGCGAACAAGACTGAATCTTTTCAGGCTTGTTCGCATTTGTGTTCTTCACGTGTACCCAAAGAATGAGGTGATTTGATAAAATACTATGCCCAAGATTACCATCAGAGTTCCGGCGGGATGATGGGGAATTAGCCTCGGCTACCATCATCTTTTGTCCGGTCGTGTTGGTCGAGTGGTTAATAAGGAGTCCTGTACGCCAGTTGCAGAGTGCTCCTGGCAGTATGGGTTCGAGTCACTTCTGGGGTGTGAGTTTTCAGTTATATATATACATATCTATATATATATATATATATATATATATATATATATATATATATATATATATTTATTTATATTTATATGACAGTGTCAGACCACGGAGGAAAATTGAAACAGGAATTTCCTTAAGTACTTTCGTATATTAATACATCTTCAGAAGGAGTGAAGATGTATTTTAATCATGTGTTTATTTTCGTGATTTACACACACACACACACACACACACACACACACACACACACACACACACACACACACACACACACACACACACACACACTCCAGTGTGTTGAGTATGTTCCAGGGCTTCAATAAATGTTGTCTTCAAGGACACAGTTAAGGACTCACTGATCTGAAACACAGAAGCTAAATAATAACTTACGATAGTTTAAAGTGTTACCACACAATGACTTTAAAAAGTGCTTTAGAAATATACATTTTATATTAGGAAACACTTGCCTACATATCATACCGATATCTTAAAGTCTGGGTAAATCTGCAATATTTCACATTGCAAGATGCAATTTTCTTGCTCTCATTATAGGCACTTTTCTGGTTATTATGTTCCATGGCGTGGTGTTGCTCTGGAATTTGCATGCCAGCATGCAAACCCATAAAGTATGTAAGGTTCATATATGTATGTTGTATATATATATATATATATATATATATATATATATATATATATATATATATATATATATATATAAATATATATATATATATAAATATATATATAGATATATATATATATATATATATATATATATATATATATATATATATATATATATATATATATATATATATATATGTATGATATATATACAGAACACATGTATATGTATATATATATATATATATATATATATATATATATATATATATATATATATATATATATATATATATATATATATATATATATATATATATGTGTGTGTGTGTGTGTGTGTACACATACTAAAAGAATAGGGGTGGTAGGAGAAGACAATATCAAAGTGTTCAGTGAGGATCCACAAGGTCTTCTCTGAGTACTCTTTATTTTCTTCTCCAAGGCTATGGGTCCCTACACTTGCAGAAGAGGTGGTACTCTATATATAATATGTTATATATTATATATTTATATATTTTCACAGGCTTCTGAAGCACTTGTTTTCACCAACGTCAAAATCGTCTTTTTAGAATTTAGAAAAAATTTAGAATGTAGAAGAAATTCTTTGAATTTCCCAACAAACTTTTTGCGTTCGTAGATTTACGATAGCACAAGTTATTCAGTATAATTTGATAGTTATCTTCATTGCCGTGTTGTTATAGAGACGATAACAACCTAGTTACCTTGATATGTATGAACTAATATATGTAACACCATTGTTCTTTAGTCTCGCCTTGTTTACCTCATTACTTAAGACTCTTGTAAGTAGGTGAAACAAAACAAGTCATAACATGATCGTTTTGTCATCATTTATTTGTTTATTCCACAAACAAATCTAACCAAATTGATGCACAATCGACTTGAGAATGGTCCAGGAGGGACCGAAACGTCGTCGTCCCTTCACTTTCCAATGTGTGGTCTGGTCAACATTTTTCAGCCACGGTATTGTGACTCTTCGTCTACATATTGATGCACTTAGATGATAGCAAGAACTTCTGAAGGAAATATTGATCGAATGCTCAAGAAGCCAATAATAATAAGAGTTGATAGTGGCAGTGAAGGATTAGCTCAGTGGGCCCAAGATGTACAATCCTTCAGGCCAAATTGTCAGTAATTGGTGTAGCGGCTGTTCGTGCTGGCGTCACGCACACACCTGACTAGAGGAATTACAGGTGTGGAGCTGCACACTCTTAAGGAGTATGTGGAGTGTTGGTATGATAGATTAAGGGATTATATCATGTGGTGGCTTGTGAGACTCGTGAGTTGATGGTATATTGTTGAATGAAGGAATGAAGGAATGAATTCTCAGATGATTGATTGATGAAGATTAAGCCACCCAAGAGGTGGTACGGGCATGAATAGCCCGTAAAATTCTCAGGGGGAAAGCGCCAAGCCATTACGACTATATGGCACTGGGAAGGGGGTCAGGATAAAGCATTTGGGATGGGACGGGAGAGGGAAGGAATGGTGCCCAACCACTTGTGGACGGTCGGGGGATTGAACGCCGACCTGCATGAAGGAAGACCGTCGCTCTACCGTCCAGTCCAAGTAGTGAACTGGAACCAGGAGAATGGAATGTGGATTTCCATGTACGTGTGGATGACAATTATATAGTTTAAAGTGATTGGGCTCACTGAAGAACTGCTATCTTCCTTCCTTTAGGTTATCTTCCCGGTGTGAACGAGATAATGAACGAAGTTTATTGGAATGTTTTATTTTGGAATTTATTTGATTTGAATGAAGCTTATAGAACTGCTAATTGATTTGTTTAGAATTCTCTATTACTTCTAGAGTAATAGAGTAGTTTGAGAACTATTATATTATATCAAGAAACCATGGGAAAAGACAGGGTTTATGTGAAAGAAACTCTGCCCATTTGTTTCGGCTTCCGCCGGGGATCGAACCCGGACCCTTAGAACTACGAACCCCGAGCTTAAATGCATGGCGACACCCGAAAAAAAAGTTGGGAGTCTAGGAGCTAAAGCTCGAGTGTGTAAGCTCAAGATTGATGAAGATTGATGAAGATTAAGCCACCCAAAAGGTGGCACGGGCATGAATAGCCCGTAAGTGGTGGCCCTTTTGAGCCATTACCAGTATCAAGAGCCATACACACCTTAGGAGGCGAGTTGTACCACCCTCCACTCACACGGGACAATGACCTGTATTTACCCATGTTTCGTGTGGGCTTCAGAACGCAAGTGCACTAATTCGCACGTATGTGCGTGCGTGCGCGCTCCACACGCTATAGGGTATAGCACCTATACTCTGGACCTAATGCTTGGTCGTATTTAGCTCTCAAACAAAACAAAACATACTTTATTAATTAACATACTTTTATTAATTAAATTATACTTTATTAATTAACTTATTAATTAATTAATTAATTTATTAATTAATTAATTATTAATTAATTAATTAATTAATTAATTTATTAATTAATTAATTATTAATTAATTAATTTATTAATTAACAATTAAAACATACTTTATTAATTGTACTTGCTTATCACCTGTTTATCCCATGTTCATTACGAAAGGAATTATTTACATATAATTGGATTGTCTTTGTATCTCGTTCCTTCCTAAGTCATATTATTCCATTTATTTTCAACGGACACAACCTGGGGGCGGAGTCACGAAGCAGTTACGCAAGCACTTACGAACCTGTACATCTTGTCTCAATCTTTGGCGGCTTTGTTTACAATTAGTAAACCGTTAATGAGCTCTGAAGCACCAGGAGGCTGTTTATAATCATAATCCAATTTGATTTGGAAGTTTCGACTTCGTAAACTGTTTAATAAATGTTAAACAAAAGCCGCAAAGTGATTGAGAAAAGATGTACAGGTTTCGCAAGGCACAAGTAAAAACTTGTTGAATGGTCTTGGTTTTTGGCTCCTCTATTCGTTTTCTTTTGACGGGAAAAATTATGTCGTTTTTTTCTTTTTTTTTTTTTACATGAACCTCAACATCATTAACGTCGTGATCATGTGTAGTCTGGGTCTTGCTAGTTTCTAGCAACGATGAGTTAAACGCTTAGTTCGTCCTCGTAACTATGTGTGTGTGTATTTGTGTGTGTGTGTGTGTGTGTGTGTGTGTGTGTGTGTGTGTGTGTGTGTGTGTGTGTGTGTGTATGTGTGTCTGTGTGTGTGTGTATATATATATATATATATATATATATATATATATATATATATATATATATATATATATATATATATATATATATATATATATATATATATATATGTATATATATGACAATGTCAGACCACGGAGGAAAAATGAAACAGGAAATTTCCTGTTTCATTTTTCCTCCGTGGTCTGACATTGTCACATTCTTAATCACGTGTTTATTTTCGTGATATACACACACACATATATATATATATATATATATATATATATATATATATATATATATATATATATATATATATATATATATATATATATAATTGCGAAACGAACCGTAAATAACTTATCACTAACTACCCTTAATAATGAGATACCCTAATAACTATCAAACAAGATCGTGCCGTAACCATTATCTATTTTACCATCAAGGAACACTTTAATGCCTTTCCAATATGTCCTCTGCAAATTCAACCTTAACCCATATCCTTCCAAGATCTGCCTACGTGGACAAAAAAAAATCGTGAAAACCTGCCCAATTAACAATTCCGCGCGGCAATAAAATCCCCCTCCCCCCCTCAGACCCCTCACAAATACAATCGCAATAAGATCAAGATACAATCGAGACACAATCCACGACTTGGGAGATCACAACACGACAAAAGGAGGAACGCCGTGCGCACCACTGACACAACAGATCTCTCGCTGTGAATGGCCTATATATTTATCTGGTTGTGTTTGGCTTCAATGGAAAAACGGGCGTTTATACCGGGCCGTGGATCCCGTGCCTCTCATCACGGCTGGGATACGACGCATGCATTATAGGCAAACCTATGGCGGTGTGAGGAGCCTTTATAGCCGGTGGTGGTGGTGGTGGGGCGAGCCACGAGGGAGTTTCGTCCGGCCATGGTTTATTGTCGGGAGGCTAGGACATTCACGGTGTGTGTGTGTGTGTGTGTGTGTGTGTGTGTGTGTGTGTGTGTGTGTGTGTGTGTGTGTGTGTGTGTGTGTGTTTACTAGTTGTGTTTTTACGGGGGTTGAGCTTTGCTCTTTCGGCCCGCCTCTCAACTGTCAATCAACTGTTTACTAACTACTTTTTTTTTTTTCCCCACACCACACACACACACACCCCAGGAAGCAGCCCGTGACAGCTGACTAACTTCCAGGTACCTATTTACTGCTAGGTAACAGGGGCATTCAGGGTGAAAGAAACTTTGCCCATTTGTTTCTGCCTCGTGCGGGAATCGAACCCGCGCCACAGAATTACGAATCCTGCGCGCTATCCACCAGGCTACGAGGCCGTGTGTGTGTGTGTGTGTGTGTGTGTGTGTGTGTGTGTTTGCTATTCATGCCTGTAGGATCAAACTGTTAGCTCTTGGACTCGTGTCTTTCTAACCGTGGGTTGTCTAATGTACTGATTCCTGAACTATTTTTCACTCGTGAATCTATAACATTCTCTCTCTCTCTCTCTCTCTCTCTCTCTCTCTCTCTCTCTCTCTCTCTCTCTCTCTCTCTCTCTCTCTCTCTCTCTCTCTCTCTCTCTCTTTCTTTCAGAAACTTTTAAAGTTTATACCAGAACTACCCCTTAGATCTAAGACTTCTAATGGAGCAGGCACTACCAGAAGAAATAACTTCAAAGGAAGTCAAGGAACAATTAGAGGAGCTGGAGGAGGTGAAAACCACAGGCCACTAACGCGATCACACCATGTATCCTAAAAGCAGCAGCTGCATGGCTATGTGTACCTTACCTTGAGGTTACCTTGAGGTGGTTTCAGGGCTTAGCGTTCCCGGCGGCCCGGTCCTCGACCAGGCCTCCTCGTTGTTGGACTGGTCAACCAGGCTGTTGGACGCGGCTGCTCGCAGCCTGACGTGTGAATCACAGCCTGGTTGATCAGGTTGCTCTAGTCGTCAATTCCTCACTAGAAATTGGGGAACTTCCTGACATTTGTAAAGGAGGAAATGGGAATCACTGAATTACACACCGATATCACTGATAAGAATCCCCTATATGGTATTAGAGATTCTGATCAAAAAAGAAGGCTCGTCGATCATTTAGAACATATAAATTTTGGAGGAAAGTAGGAATAGGGCAGACATGATAAAGACGTATAAGTTACTAAGGGGGATTGACAAAGCAGATATAGAAGCTATGTTCAAATCAAGGAACAGTAGGACGAGAGGACATAATTGGAAACACCTATGAGCCACAGAGATGCCAGAATGAACTTGTTCAGTCTTAAAGAGTCGTAAATATGTGAAACAAAATAAATGAGGAAATTGTCGAAATCAGTTCGATACAGTGTCTTAATTGTAAATATGATAAGAAAATGAAGTGAAAAAGAGTCACTGCATTGAACTAACGATGGTTCGAATAGCGGGACTTAAGACAATTTGATAGTGTTTAGAGTGATTGTACTGGGATAAAGGTAATTTTCATAAATAAGATGGATAGTAAAAAATTGTGTTACATTAAAACTTTCCTAACATAACCTATCCTAATCCAACCTAACCTAACCTAACCTACATAGCCTAATCCGGTCTAACTTAACGCCACCTAAACCAACTTAAACCTAATCTAACCTCACAAAACGAATCGAACGAGATAAACCATTATAGAAAGGACAATATACGAGATGTTTGTGTACGATCTGACCGTACGCCGTATTCATCATAGTCACCATCTTTAAGATATCTGCAAGCTTCGCCAACTGGCTATCCGTAGAGATAAATGTCTCGTGTGGTCCCTTTGTACGCTTCTTCGGATAAAAATGTCAATTAACCACTCAACCGATTTTATTAATGTTCTCTGGTGAGGTACACCGCAGACCTGCTCCAGAGGCCACCCTCCCCCCCTTCCCCCTGCTGGTTGAAGGCTACCAATGTTATAGGTTTAAAGCTCTCATAGATGTAGGTTTAAAGCTCCCATAGAAGTTGGTTTAAAGCTCCTACAGAAGGAGGTTTAAAGCTCTCATAGATGTAGGTTTAAAGCTCCCATAGAAGTTGGTTTAAAGCTCCTACAGAAGGAGGTTTAAAGCTCTCATAGATGTAGGTTTAAAGCTCCCACAGATGTAGGTTTAAAGCTCCCACAGAAGGAGGTTTAAAGCTCCTACATACATAGGTTTAAAGCTCCTACAGATGTAGGTTTAAAGCTCCCACAGATGTAGGTTTAAAGCTCCCACAGAAGGAGGTTTAAAGCTCCTACAGACATGGGTTTAAAGCTCTCACAGATGTAGGTTTAAAGCTCCAACAGAAGTAGCTTTAAGGCTCCTAGAGCCTTAAACAACCATAGACGTCTCCCGCAGCAGTTGTCTAACTTCCGGTTACGTATTTTGCTGTTCGGTCAATAGATGCATCAGGCGAAAGGAAACGTGCATAGCTCTATCTGTCCCGCCCGAGGATCGAACCTGAGATCCTGGATTGTGACTCGAGAACGTAGACCACTGTACAACAGGACCCACAGTTGCGCTTTACAGTGCGCAGTTCAGAAACTTCTCAGAGTCGAAAGTCGTGGATGTGGCTAAGGGGGAGGAATGGGGCAAAGGGAAAGGGATGTGAGTAAGGGGGAAGGGATGTGGATAAAGACAGCAAGACCCTCTGTGAGGCACTCTAAGGGTCTGACAGGTGTGTGAGGGGGGGAAGGGGCGTGTGAGGGAAGGGGGTGTGTAAAAGAGAGGGGAAGAAGGATGGGGAAAAAGGGGGGGCAGATCTCCCTGCATAATAACCAGTGATCTCCCCCTGTGTGTTCAGGCAGCAACCGCCGCACCTCAACGCTGGAAATATTGAGGAATATCCTCGCTGTAACTCACAACTGAGAATCACTCGGTCTACAAATATCTGTCATACGTGACGGGAATACTGAAGATTCGGTGGAGTTGGTCGTGTGTTTTACCCGGTGTCCGGAGAGGCGTGAGAAACAGAACACTACCATGTGAATATTTCTGAGCAACGACTATAGAAATCTCAAACTGTACTCTTACGAAGATTCTACGAAAAAAAGAGAGAGTGAGACAGACAGAACACGTGCTACGCATCACTACACATATTTGATGTAATTTATTGCTTGCAGTCACATCTTTTGAGGTGTTTTATAGTGTGCAAGTCGACAAGAATTACACCTGAATACGGGACTTAACGTCAAGCATTATGTCTCTTATTCTATCATGTACCACCAAACTTGCCGAACGAAGAGCTTTTCAGGCCATGATTTTGGCTATATATATATTTTTTCATTCGATTGACAATGATTCATGGAACTGATGGCGTCTGTCGGCTTCTTTTCACACGAGCACCACCTGGCGGCGGGGTGGAGGGGTATGGACGTATGTATATTTACAGGAATGAGGTGGGGAAGGGAGGTGTTTGGTGTGAAGTGCTTCTGCTATGTCTTCTCTCTTATTGGGGCGCTGTGCTTTGATTATTTCAGTGTTGGTGGATCTAAATTTAATGGATTTAAATTTAGAATTCAATTTAATGGATTTGAATTTTACATTCACACACACACACACACACACACACACACACACACACACACACACACACACACACACACACACACACACACACACACACACACACACACACACACACACATGGGGCCTCGTAGCCTGGTGGATAGCGCGCAGGACTGGTAATTCTGTGGCGCGGGTTCGATTCCCGCACGAGGCAGAAACAAATGGGCAAAGTTTCTTTCACCCTAAGTGCCCCTGTTACCTAGCAGTAAACAGATACCTGGGAGTTAGTCAGCTGTCACGGGCTGCTTCCTGGGGTGTGTGTGTGTGTGTGGTGTGGGGGAAAAAAAAAAAGTAGTTAGTAAACAGTTGATTGACAGTTGAGAGGCGGGCCGAAAGAGCAAAGCTCAACCCCCGCTAAAAACACAACTAGTAAACACACACACAGGTGCTGTTGATGTGTGTGTGTGTGTTGTTGAGGGGTTGATACATCCTCTCCGTGCTTCCCCTATTAATGCTGTCTTCATGCTGTTGATGTGTGTGTGTGTGTGTATGTGTGTGTGTGGCTCAGGAATCTGTACACCTGTTGATTGACGGTTGAAAGGCGGGACCAGAGAGCCAGAGCTCAACCTCCGCAAACACAACTAGGTGAGTACAACTAGGTGAGTACACACACACACACACACACACACACACACACACACACACACACACACACACACACACACACACACATCAACAGCATGAAGACAGCATTAATAGGGGAAGCACGGAGAGGATGTATCAACCCCTCAACAACAGGACGCAACAACAACCACAACACTAACAGCTGGTGAAGTTATGTTCCGTCACGCAACAGACATGCCGGCCGTCTGGTCCACACTCACTCATACGGAAGTTGAGTAGGACGCGACTGTTCCCGAAAGTGGGCCTCGGGTCGCGCGCGCCACTCCCCCCCCCCCCCCTCCCCCGCCCGCCACCGCAAACACTCTGCCTATGAATCATAAACAATTCAAGCTATAAGGATTGTTTATCTCTGGTGATGCCACCGCTATGCACTTTCCTATCAAGAGTTAAAAGTGTACACATTAAGGTATAATTGTATCGGAAAAGTTACACTAGTGTACGCGAAGAGTTGCGAGTGTACGCGAAGAGTTGCGAGTGTACGCGAAGAGTTACGAGTGTACGCGAAGAGCTGCGAATGTATGCGAAGAGTTGAGAGCGTACGTGAAGAGTTCCGAGTATACGTGAAAAGTTGCTAGCGTACGTGAAGAGTTACGAGTGTACGCGAAGAGTTACGAGCGTACGTTAAGAGTTCCGAGTGTACGCGAAGAGTTGCGAGCATACGTGAAGAGTTGTGAGTGTACGCGAAGAGTTACGAGTGTACGCGAAGAGTTACGAGTGTACGCGAAGAGTTGAGAGCGTACGCAAAGAGTTGCGAGTGTACGCGAAGAGTTGAGAGCGTACGCGAAAAGTTGTGAGTGTACGCGAAGAGTTACGAGTGTACGCAAAGAGCTACGAGTGTACGCGAAGAGTTACGAGTGTACACAAAGAGTTATAAGTGTCCACCAATGTTACGGAAACCAACAAAAAAAAAAAAAACAGTGCATGCGCCTATAGCTTGTCACGTCAATCGTAATACCTTCACCCGCTTGTAACATTTGCTCGTTACAACGGTGTCTGCCTGTTCACTCTACGGAGTGTCTGATCATCAGATGATCAACATCACTGAGGGTCCGAAACACAGCACTCTCAATTCTCAGGCCATGTATCAGTCCTTTCCAGCGTCGTAACAGCCACTCCCGACCTATGCACTGGTTTGGGGAATCTCAGTCTTCAAACATGAAGATTTTTCCAGGATTTACAGGATATTTACAAGATTTTCAAGTTTCAGGATTTCGGGAGTAAATCCTCTTCCAAATAAACCAAGATGCAAGAGTACGATAGTCAGAGGGATAGAAGCCCCTAAACAAGAAAATAATCAACACAGAATATGCAGTCATATTCAGTGAAACATGTCTAAAGGAAAGCCTGCTGACAGTATACACACATTCCAGAAGTAACTCGAACCCATACTGCCAGGAGCACTATGCAACTGGTGTACAGGAAACCTTAACCGCTCGACCATCACGACAGGACAAAAAGATGATGGTAGCCGAGGCTATTTCCACATCATCCCGCCGGCGCTCTGATGGTAATCTTGGGCATGGTATTTTATCAAATCACCTCATTATATATATATATATATATATATATATATATATATATATATATATATATATATATATATATATATATATATATATATAATGCCTCGTGCCTCTCGTTATCATGCGCACTTGGCTATGCCATCCAAATAAAGTCATTGGTTGGGAAGCGCTGCCTAGTTCTTATCAACCAAATATTACCGCCACAATCTTTGTCGACTCTCGTCTTTAGAACGTATTAATATTTTCTCTGAATGTGGAATATGCGATGTTTCATCTAAAACAACATTACGGGCAATAAAGAGAGGCTGGTAAATGTAATAAGGGAAGCAGAAATAGAGTAGAAAAAAAATGATACAGTGTCAAAGCCGACAATAAGACCAGTGCCACGCCTCGCTGGGCACTACCTTCATATTTCTGGGCGCTAAAGTGTGTGATTGGGTTGTTTATGGCTATTTTGTAAACTTTGTTCCCCCCCCTCCTCCCCCCCCCCTTAACACTTTTTAAGGAGTTCGAACGCTCGTTTTTGGGACGAGGCGAATATTCAGGAGAAAAATGTATTATGTGAAGGGAAGGATATATATACTTTAATTTTTTTTTTTACGATTGGTAATATGGTCTGTGTCCTTCACTTTTCAAGAGACATGTTTTATTGCAGTGTCATTCATCTATTATTTTTTTTTATATAGATTTATAGTGACAGTGAAGGTGGTAGAGGGCGGTGTGTGTGTGTGTGTGTGTGTTGTGACCTATTTGTGCCTATTGTATCTCCCATTTGTTCTTGGACCCAGCTTTTCTACCCCAATTCCTGACCGATTTCCCTATCATATCTACTTTTAAAATTACGGATGAGTTTGGTTCTACAACTTGTGCCTTTAATTCATTTAATTTTCCCACTTTTCTTACGGTAAAAGAAAACTTTCTAATATCTCTATAACTCACTTGAGTGTCAAGTCTCCATTGCCATGCCCGCTTGTTCTTTTGGTATACATTGTGAACCTTTCCTCTTTTTCCATTCTGTCAATCATCCTAGGTATTTTATAAGTCTCTATCATGTCTCCACACTCTCTTTTTTTTGCTAGTGTCATCAGGTTTATTTCCTTCAGTCTCTTCATGCCCCATCCCTCGCAATTCCTGGACGAGCTTTGTTGCAAACTTCTGAATCTTTTCTAGTTTCCTTATTTTTAGATAGGGGCCCTGGGATGGGGGCTGCATACTCTAACACCGCTCTCATGTAGGTGGTGTACAGCGATCTCAATGCCTCCTTATTTAAGTTTCTCAATGATGTTCCACTACGCTGCTGACGTTATGCTAGTTACATGAGCCTCCGGTGTTTGGTTTGAAGTTATGTATCCACTCCCAGGTCTTATTGCTGAGATATCAAAGGTAGTTTCCCTTCATCCTGTACTGTCCTGTACTCTGTGTGTGTCTATGTGTGTGTGTGTGTGTGTGTGTGTGTGTGTGTGTGTGTGTGTGTGTGTGTGTGTGTGTGTGTGTGTGTGTGTGTGTGTGTGTGTGTGGTGGTGGTGACGAGGGGGTTGTGTTTATGGCTTTGGTAGTCAGTGGGGGATGAAGAACGACAGTGGGTGTTGTAAGGGAGTTATGGAAGGTGGTGGGGAATGAGTGTGGAGAGTTAGAATGTGTGTGAAGTGTATAGTAAAAATCTAAAATGTGTAAAAGCCCAGTGTATGGAGAACCGGTATATAGTGTCTTTCTGTCCTTGAACAGTAGAAGAGGAGCGTAGTAGTGACCGATCACAATTACCTCAACCACCCTATTACGCTCCATCTCACACACCCCCCCCCTACACCACCCTTCCCCATTCCCGACACACATATCGCACCAGACGCCAGAATTTCCATACCATCTATAAACATCACTCGAAGCGTGTTTTCGGTACCTATCGCGATAGTGAATAAAAAATCATAATGTCATGCCGGAGCCTTTGTGAAGCACCTTATTTATGGCGCCATTTTCGAGTAGATTTTTTGAATTTTCCAAACCATATCTCTATTTTTATGGAGGAGGGTGTGACTGGGACATGTACGAAACTTGTTCTGGGGGATTTGAGAACGTCACAAAAGTTTGAGGATTGTATAATGTCATTTATTTATGAGGTGGAGGGCAGCTCTTTATGGGTAGGCGGAGGGTAATGTTATTTATGTGCAGGCCGGTGTGAGTCTTGTGACGTCCTGAGGAGTCTCTGTGAGGGTGATTGTGAGGCGCTGTGTGGACCTTCACTCGTGTGAGGCGCTGTGTGGACCTTCACTCGTGTGAGGCCCTGTGTGGACCTTCACTCGTGTGAGGCCCTGTGTGGACCTTCACTCGTGTGAGGCACTGTGTGGACCTTCACTCGTGTGAGGCGCTGTGTGGACCTTCACTCGTGTGAGGCGCTGTGTGGACCTTCACTCGTGTGAGGCGCTGTGTGGACCTTCACTCGTGTGAGGCGCTGTGTGGACCTTCACTCGTGTGAGGCGCTGTGTGGACCTTCACTCGTGTGAGGCGCTGTGTGGACCTTCACTCGTGTGAGGCGCTGTGTGGACCTTCACTCGTGTGAGGCCCTGTGTGGACCTTCACTCGTGTGAGGCCCTGTGTGGACCTTCACTCGTGTGAGGCCCTGTGTGGACCTTCACTCGTGTGAGGCCCTGTGTGGACCTTCACTCGTGTGAGGCGCTGTGTGGACCTTCACTCGTGTGAGGCACTGTGTGGACCTTCACTTGGAGAAGGAAAAATTATGGGTTTCTTGTTGACAAATGTTGCTGTATCAGCGGGAACTCACTGTTCGAAATATTCTTCCCATCACCCACCTGCTAGGAATGTAGACTTACATTCCTGATAGAAGAAACACTTCTAACTTTCTCAAATGTTCTGTAGAAAATGATAAATATATAAAGGGGGTAACTATAGCTAAGCTAATGCGTTTTAGAGAGTATCTCTCAGATGGGAAACCAATGGGTTACTGCACCACGGTGCTCAGAAGCCGGTGCTCGACCCCCTGCGAGCACATATCGACCGTCTCACCAACGTTACCATTTGCCGGTAGTCACAGGCTGGATGATCCACCTGTGATCCACCAATGACAATAAAACAGGTAAAACAGGATATTATCTCAATGGCTTATTCGTCGCCTGGCGTAATGGGGGTTATAAGGGAGGGGGGAAAGGGGGAAGTGGGAAAAGGGTGTTATCACCTAGATATCCCAGCGAAGGTTATCACACGCGGATCACACCCTGCTTGAAGCGTCCGATCACCGCACTTATCCGATGACTTAGTCGGGTATCCGGAGCTCAGAGCGACTTATCCGTAAGATCAGGATTGAGTTAACCGGCAGATCCCCAAACCTGAGGCTTGATATCGCCTATCTCGATAAAATTTGTTGTCGTAAAGTTTTAAGTCGAGCTCAATGATATACTTCGGTGGAATCAGAGGCGAGGCGCGGAATACCAAAGGCAGCAGCAGGGTGGTGTTGGGTGGGTGTTGGGGGTGGGTGGTGGGGGTGTTGGGAGGGTGGTGGGGGTGTTGGGGGAGGGTGTGTGTGTGGGTGTGGGGGTGGGTGTGTGTGTGGGGGGTGTTGGGGTGGGTGGTGGGGGTGTTGGGTGGGTGGTGGGGGTGTTGGGGTGTGTGGGTGTGTGTGTGGGGGGTGTTGGGGTGTGTGGGTGTGTGTGTGGGGGGTGTTGGGGTGTGTGGGTGTGTGTGTGGGGGGTGTTGGGGTGTGTGGGTGTGTAG
The DNA here is from genome assembly GCF_040958095.1 of Procambarus clarkii. NCBI lineage: Eukaryota > Metazoa > Arthropoda > Malacostraca > Decapoda > Cambaridae > Procambarus > Procambarus clarkii. The sequence goes on from NC_091186.1 coordinate 16,559,131, forward strand.
GGGGTGTACGGGTAGGGGAGGGTGGGGGTATGAAGGGTGTATGGGTAGGGGGAAGGGGGTGTACGGTGTTGGGGTGGCGGGTGTTTGTAAGGCTAGTCCCGTCCTGTTTGTTCCGGAAAACACATCTTCATTGTGTTAGAATCAGAATATTGTTGTTTAAAATGATTAATAATTACTACTCACTGAGCTGTGAGGATTATGCTTACATTCACCCATATCTCTCTCAGCTATTCAAGATATAATTCTCCGTCTGTGTTGTTTAATATAATCAAGCTCTCATTACATTCGGATGATGACAAAATAACAAAATTGTTTTTTTTTGTTTAAATTCTGATAAATAGCTCATAAACGGCCAAATATTTATTATCTTGTTTTCCTACAGCAAAAAAGTTGTTTTGTTTTGATGTTCAGTGTGTGGCTCAGGATCTTCACGCCATCTCCTCTGCCGGCTCATGATATACTTCCTCCGCCAGACAGCTGATAAGTAATAGCTAGGCATTTGTTATCGTCGCGCGTCTGCTGGCTTGATCTGACTGCCTCGTGTCTCTCAATATAATACACATTCAAAGATATTCTAATTCAATTGTTTCAAGGCCATTTTTAGACGTGGTAGGGTTGTGTAATGATGTAAGGGCGAAGAGGGAGAACGGCCTATTGACATAGCTCGGGTGCAGGGGGGAGTTGTGTAAAATCCTGGTTTGTGCCTCGGAGAGGCTACGGGATCCAGTAGGTTTAGTAGAACTTCAGTTTCAACTCTTTTAACCCTGTCGTAGCTCAGTCGATTAAGGCAGTGTCTGGGATGCTCCCGGACGCAGGTTCGAATCCTCGTCACGGCCCTTGTGGATTTGTTCTGTTGTATGTTGTTGTTAAAGATTTAGCTACCCAGGACGAAGTGTCCATGTAGCACGGGCTATGGTGAGCCCGTACTCTGTTGTAGTGGGGGATTTTCCTTATGATTTTTGTGTGTGAGGTGTAGAGGTCGGCCGTACGTTGGTTATTATGGACGAGGGCGCGGCAAGGACGACGACGCCACACGGACGACGGCGCCACAAACACGACGGCGCTGCAAGGACGACGACGCCACACGGACGACGGCGCCACAAACACGACGGCGCGGCAAGGACGACGACGCCACATGGATGACAGCACCACAAACACGACGGCGCGGCAAGGACGACGACGCTGCACTTACGACGACACAAGGACGACGACGCCGCACTTACGACGACACAAGGACGACGACGCCGCACTTACGACGACACAAGGACGACAGCGCCACTGGAACGACGCTAGGTGGGGGTGAAGCACACGCCTCTATCGGACATAACAACAACTACTGCTCTACCTCCGACTAAATCACAAAGAGGCCGAAGTTAGTCAGCTCCTCAACACATACTTAGTGTCTCCTCAACTTATCTCTCCTAACATTTACTCTCTCTCCTCCACAGGTGAGGTTCCTGGCCCCTTCAAGTCGGTTCCCGTCCTCTCTTCCGGTATCCAGTCCGGTAAAGTACCAACTTATCTTTTGCAATGTTCGGTTATCAAGTGCATTTATTGTTACTTGTAGACGTGAGGAAATTATAAGTTGCAAAACTTATTTGCATTTCGAAGCTTGGCAATCCGGCGTTATCTATAATCTGTGTGGTTAAGGAGGCCTGGTCGAGGACCGGGCCGCGGGGACGCTAAGCCCCGACACCATCTCAAGGTAGGTTAAAAACGTGACCAAGAAAACTATCATTACATTGTGCTGAATTTTGGGTTTTCACTTATTTAGTTTTATTTCTATATTTTCATCTCGTTACCCTTTATATAACGATAAGGGGCAACGATAACGATAAGAGGCAACGTTATACCCTTAAGTGCATACTTAAGGGTATATAACGATATACCCTTACGTGTGCGGGGCACATTCAAGGAGGCAACGATATATCCTTGATATATCCTCATTTGATATACTCTCATTGGTATAGCATTTCTTCGTCAGTCGAATGTCAAGCTATCGTGAGTATATTGTATGATGACGGAGCCAGCTGCGGAAACTAGTTAAGGTATTCATAGTATGTATATTATGTATTATATTTGTTTTTGTATGTGTATTATGTATGTGTGTTCAGCCTGTCACCCAAAAGTGATAGTACTTGTAGGTGCTATAAAGTAGAGTACAAAATTTGTACTATTTCTCCCAAAAAACAGTTTTCAGTTGCATATAGTTTTTAGTTGGCGTCGGAGGAGTTCGCGGAAATCTACAACCTCTAGGAAGCGAACTTTTTCTTGTATCCTCTTAATGTTCATTTTTGGTGTAAAATCAGATATGTAACTGTATAACCTTGCATAATAAAGTGTACACCATAAAAAAGGGGGGTGGTAGGAGAAGCGACCACTCTTACGTATTCAGAGTTAAATGGCAAGTTTTTCTCTGAATGCTCTGTGTTCCCTTCTCTGAGGCTGTGGGTCCCTATAATTGCACCAGTGGTGGTACCCTCCTATATATATATAGGATATATATATATAGGAGGGTACATATATATATATATATATATATATATATATATATATATATATATATATATATATATATATATATATATATATATGCGAACAAGCCTGAATGGTCCCCAGGACTATACGCAACTGAAAACTCACACCCCAGAAGTGACTCGAACCCATACTGCCAGGAGCAACGCAACTGGTATGTACAGGACGCCTTAATCCACTTGACCATCACGACAGGACAAAAGCTGATGGTAGCCGAGGCTATTTAGCCCATCATATATATATATATATATATATATATATATATATATATATATATATATATATATATATATATATATATATATATAGCCAAAGGGGCTGTTGATAAGACTGATTGCTACTCCAGGGTAATTTCTCCGGTGGTGGTGGTGGTGGGTTCGTCACGAGAGGGAGATGGGATTCTTTGGGATCGCCTCGATGAATATATTTTAAAAGTTGCTTCTCTTTTGGGGCGAGTCTGGCGTTGTTTACTTAGCCAAATTGTCTTTTCTATGAGTTATGCCGTTTTTGGGGTCCCGCTGTTGCGCTTCTCAGGAATTTTATGCTATACGACAAACAGTGCGGAATGGTGTGAATTATTCGATGTTTTGTGTGTGTGTGTGTGTGTGTGTGTGTGTGTGTGTGTGTGTGTGTGTGTGTGTGTGTGTGTGTGTGTTCACCCGTTTTTTTTTTCCCCACACCACACACACACACCCCAGGAAACAGTCCTTGATAGCTGACTAACTCCCAGGTACCTATTTACTGCTAGGTAACAGGGGCATGGGGTGAAAGAAACTCTGCCCATCGTTTCTCGCCGGCGCCCGGAATCGAACTAGAGACCACAGGATCACGTGTGCAGCGTGATGTCCGCTCGGCCACCGGCTCCCTACTGTGTGTATGTACTTACCTAGTTGTACACGTCTATTTAAGCCTGCAGGATCGAGCATTAGCTCTTGGACCGTGACTTTCTTGATGCCAGTAGTCTAATGAAGTGACTCCTGACCTATATCACTGTCATATCTACTTTTTAAAAAATGATGAATAGCATTTGCTTCTACAACATACTCAAGAAAAAGAAAACTTTTTAATATCTTATCTTCGTCTCAAGCTTCCATCTATGCCCTCTTGTTCTATTTTGTATTCCCACATGTGACTGACTCAGTTATAAACGTACTATATAACATTTATGAATGAAGTTTATTTGATTTGATTTTGATTTCGTGAAGGACTTTACCGTCTTGTTCCATATTCTGCAACTCTTGCTAATAATTTGACAAATCATTAAAATCTTTGTTTACAAAAAAAAATGACTTCTTAATGTATCCATTCCAGTGAGCTCAGAGCTCGACATTAAAGCAAACCTTGATGTTGCCATTAATTAAATAAAGACCATTCGACATATAACTGCTGGGCGATGTGATTCATCTCTGCAAGCTTGAGTTCTTTATTGATAAAATAACCTACAACTCCATCAACCTTGGCGTCGTCTTCATATCGGAGAGAATATGTAAGAAAAATGGCTTTAGACTTCTCAGCAAATAAAGCTTGTCTCTCTCTCTCTCTCTCTCTTTTTAAACTGTAAGTCTTAAAGAGATTTAGAGGAGACGCGGCTATAGATCTTCTTCCCCAGGATGCCACGAGTCAGCATACTGAACTATGCTCAGCTAGACAACGTCAGCATGCTGATCTTTGCCCAGGGAGCGGCCAAAACGCACCATTGTCAATCTGTTACTGACGATATGTATATAAATATATATATATATATATATATATATATATATATATATATATATATATATATATATATATATATATATATATATATATATATATATATATATATATATATATATATATATATATTGGTGTATACTGGCAGCAGGTTTTCTTTCAAACATGTTTCATTGAATATGACCGCATATTCTGTGTTTATTATTTTCTGGTTTAGGGCTTCTATCCCTCTAACTATTTTCTTAGCATCAGGGCTTAATTGGAATAGGAGTTCTCCAAAACTCATTTTCGTACTTTTAAGGTGAAGAAAAGAAGTAATTTACTATAGAGTGTATTACACTTATTTGTATAATTTGCACGACGTTTCGAACCTCCATGGTTCATTCTCAAGTGAACAGATCTTACAATACTAGTTGATTTTATACCCGCATTAGGTCAGGTGATAATACAATGAAGGTGAAGAACATGGGGGGATACATAAGGGATAAACATAGGGGCTGCAGAAGGCTTATTGGCCCATACGAGGCATCTCCTATCTAAACACAAAGATTAATCCAGTGTAATTGGCCTGTTATGTTGGACATTGTCTTCTGTGTTGGCATCGATATGTTCTTGTCTTGTCCTTACTCTCATGGTGGGTAGAGTAAATAGTTCCGTGATTTGGGTGTTCATGGTAGGTCGCTCTATTCTTATGTGAATTGCCTCAAGAATTTGTAATCTTCTTGAATCTTGGGTTTTGTCTATTATGCAAGTATTCTTGTTTAACATTTCTCTTGTTAGAGTAATGTCATGGGCTTGTCTCATGTGATTCCTAGGGGCACCAGATTGAAGATGGCATGTCAAACGCCTCGTCAGCTTGGTCGACGTCATACCTATGTACTTACATTGAAGGTTACATCCTTCGTGGGGGCAAGTGTACATGTATACAACGCTTGACTGCTGTAGAGGGTTCTCCGTCGGCTTCGGGCTGTTTTTGATAAGGAGTTCGGAAGTCTTCTTGGTTTTGTAGAATATTATCAGGTTTATGTTTTGGTTAGGAGTAGTGCTTTTTACTCCTTTACGGATTATTTCTTTCATTATTCTTTCCTCTTTTATATGTTCACTGTGCATGGTTGATTTGTAATATAATTTTATTGGGGGTGTTGTGGTTTCTGTTCTAGGTTCTGAATTATACCAACGGTCCAAGTGTCTTCTTATAGCAGCGTTTATTTCCGCGTTGCTATATCCGTTGTTCACCAATACCTGAGTTACTCTTTCAAACTCTCTACTCACGTTGCTCCATTCAGAGCAGTGGGTAAGCGCTCGACGAATATAAGCATTGAGAACACTGGCTTTGTATCTTTGAATCGCTTTGTATCGTCGAGCGCTTACCCACTGCTCTGAATGGAGCAACGTGAGTAGAGAGTTTGAAAGAGTAACTCAGGTATTGGTGAACAACGGATATAGCAACGCGGAAATAAACGCTGCTATAAGAAGACACTTGGACCGTTGGTATAATTCAGAACCTAGAACAGAAACCACAACACCCCCAATAAAATTATATTACAAATCAACCATGCACAGTGAACATATAAAAGAGGAAAGAATAATGAAAGAAATAATCCGTAAAGGAGTAAAAAGCACTACTCCTAACCAAAACATAAACCTGATAATATTCTACAAAACCAAGAAGACTTCCGAACTCCTTATCAAAAACAGCCCGAAGCCGACGGAGAACCCTCTACAGCAGTCAAGCGTTGTATACATGTACACTTGCCCCCACGAAGGATGTAACCTTCAATGTAAGTACATAGGTATGACGTCGACCAAGCTGACGAGGCGTTTGACATGCCATCTTCAATCTGGTGCCCCTAGGAATCACATGAGACAAGCCCATGACATTACTCTAACAAGAGAAATGTTAAACAAGAATACTTGCATAATAGACAAAACCCAAGATTCAAGAAGATTACAAATTCTTGAGGCAATTCACATAAGGATAGAGCGACCTACCATGAACACCCAAATCACGGAACTATTTACTCTACCCACCATGAGAGTAAGGACAAGACAAGAACATATCGATGCCAACACAGAAGACAATGTCCAACATAACAGGCCAATTACACTGGATTAATCTTTGTGTTTAGATAGGAGATGCCTCGTATGGGCCAATAAGCCTTCTGCAGCCCCTATGTTTATCCCTTATGTATCCCCCATGTTCTTCACCTTCATTGTATTATCACCTGACCTAATGCGGGTATAAAATCAACTAGTATTGTAAGATCTGTTCACTTGAGAATGAACCATGGAGGTTCGAAACGTCGTGCAAATTATACAAATAAGTGTAATACACTCTATAGTAAATTACTTCTTTTCTTCACCTTAAAAGTACGAAAATGAGTTTTGGAGAACTCCTATTCCAATTAAGCCCTGATGCTAAGAAAATAGTTAGAGGGATAGAAGCCCTAAACCAGAAAATAATAAACACAGAATATGCGGTCATATTCAATGAAAAAAAAAAAAAAAAATATATATATATATATATATATATATATATATATATATATATATATATATATATATATATATATATATATATATATATATTTTATGTGTGTGTGTGTGTGTGTGTGTGTGTGTGTGTGTGTGTGTGTGTGTGTGTGACGCCCCCCACACGAGGGGGGCGTCACACAGGGGGGCCATTACACACGAAGAGCGTCACAAGGCTTCAGGCGCATGAATTAGACGCACGTGGGAATGTGTGAAAAAAAAGGGGTCGTGGGTGGAGAGAAGGGGTGGGGGAGAGAGGGTAAAAGAGTGACGTCTGGCCCAATCGTATATGCTGATCACCCCGACAGGCGGGGCGTGATTGGGGGGAAGAGGGGGCGGAGGGGGGGACAGGGGGGAGGGGGGAATGACAGGGGACAAGGCCCATAAACAACGTAATAAAGTTTACGACAATGGCAACATATTTAAGAGTTTCTTAAGGACGCCAACTTCTCTGCCGGAAGCTGCAACTCCACCGAAGATGGTTTTTCGCGGATTCATTGAGCCAGCATCCATCATCTCCATCTCTCTCTCTCGCGGTGATGGCATTACCGCTCCTGGGCCGGAGCTGGACCCGGGGAGCGAGAGCTTTGATCCCCCACCGGGCTCCATCTCCACCACCCCCTTTTCTTCAACAATTAAGACTGAAGATGCTGGTTATAAACAGATGCAATGGGGAGGGCCAGGGCCTCGAGACAGCATATTTGACTCGTTCAAACGATGCAAAGTTAGAAATTCTGGCGCCGGCATATTTTTGTCTCGTGTGAAATGCTGAGAATGATTTGTTTATATATATATATATATATATATATATATATATATATATATATATATATATATATATATATATAACGCGCGTGTGTGTGTATATATTTATATATGTGAGTGTATGCGTATCTGCGTGCGTGTGTGTGTGTGTACATTGTACATAATTTACAAAACATTTTTTTGCCTGAGATTTAGCGGTTCTTCCTGTTCGTTGAACGTAAACGACCAAGTGTGTGTGTGTGTGTGTGTATGTGTGTGTGTGTGTGTGTGTGTGTGTGTGTGTGTGTGTGTGTGTGTGTGTGTGTGTGTGTGTGTATGTGTGTATGTGTGTGTGTGTGTGTGTGTGTATGTACTCACCTAGTTGTTGTACTCACCTAGTTGTGTCTGCAGGATCGAGCATTGACTCTTGGATCCCTCCTTTCGAGTACCGGTTGTTTACAGCAATGACTACGGTCCTATATATGTGTGTGTGTGTGTGTGTGTGTGTGTGTGTGTGTGTGTGTGTGTGTGTGTGTGTTGGTGTGGCCGGACTCTAGTTGTACCTCTTGCACGGTGAGGAATTCAAACGGGTCTGACTTGAAATCTTTTACGGGTTTCCCCTCCCTGCTTTACGTGTAACTAATCACGCGGACCTTGCTTGGAGAAGTATTTACCAACATCCAGGAGAGTTTGTATGTACAGGCTCAGGTTTCCTTGTCTTTTATTGCTAATTAGCACTTAGGAGAGGTTGGCGTGGCATTAATTCTCCTTGGCAGAATGACGAAATCTCACATTAATCAGTGGGGGAAAATTTTATGACCAAAAGTGGAATTATGATTAACCCCCTCATCAAAACCTCATTAAACACGTCGGTTTTATGACGGAATGGTCTCCCAGCGTTAAGCTTGAGGGCTAGAGAGTGCGTAGCGGAACGCGGTAGGGGGAGGGGTTTAATTGAGGTTACGTTAGCGGGGTTTAAGGTACCTGTGTTTTTGTTTACCTGTGGCCAGGTGACGGCCTGTTTGCTCCTCCCCCCTCCCCTCCCCTCTCCTAACCCCCCTCCCTACCACCTCTTCAGGTGGCGTCTACCAGCAGGACATGACACCAACCACCACCACTACCACTACTACCTTCTACAGTACTGGTACCATCTTGACCTCTTCATCACCACCACCACTACCGCTACTACCATTGCAGTCTACCCAACTCCTGTCTACCTTAACCATCACCATCATCAAAAAATTATTAACATCTCTATTGACAAAAATTCATTACAATTTTGCCTAATCTGAGGAATTCTATTAAGTCTTATTAAAGTGAGGATAATGCTGGTATTCACTGTCACGCAGGACAGAGGGTCATACACGAGACAATAGGTCTAAACTGTAGGCTGAAGCACATATATATCATGGTTACAATCAACTACATTAGACTGTATACACGTTTCAATGTACGAATATGCAAATACTACTTTCTGTTGTGCACTGCCACATAAGGGCAGGGATGGGTTCGTAAGTGATGCAACGTAAAATTAATATAAATAAAATTGTTCTTCATTCTTTAAAATGGAGAAGCAAATTTTGGATAAATTGTTAGGATGTCGTCCAGAACACCCGAGTCAATGACATAGTTACACAGTTGGTGGTACAAGAGGCCAGGAGGTCTGAAGTCCTTTACGGTTTCACATTCATCAATATAGTGTTCTAGTGAATGCATTAAAGGTTTACCACAGAGTTTACAATCTGTATTCTGGTAGTGGCTCAGCCTCACTAACCTGCCAGATGTGTCTATAGCCAAGGCGAATTACCACAATGACTACATCACATTGCCTGGTCCGGCTACTGTACTGACCATACAAATACCTATTATTACAAAACTTGTCATAACTTTTAATACTGCAGCTTTCAGGTCTCTGGGCATTTCTTAGTTTTTCTAAATCTGAAGTTATTTCTTTAATTTGTATGTTTCTAATAATTGCATTAGATAGTCCAGAGTCATAATCAGTGTTTTCTTTCCTGCAAGCCTCATTGGCCAATTGATCTACAAAGTCATGTTTTCCAACTCCAACATGGGATGGGATCCACACAAATTTTATACAAGAGTTATTATCATTGGCAAAAATTACATTCCATTTAATATTACAAGCTACTTCAGACATACATTGTGATGGGTTATTTAAGGACTGCAGAGCACTTTTAGAGTCACAAAATATCATTCGTCCACCAATGAGCTGAAGGTACTCAGTGGCTAGATAAATACCCAATTACTATATTAATTAATATCCGTACAACACCATCTCTACTGACCCCTTCCCCCCCCCCGCCAGCACCACCACATCCCCACCCACACCACAACCTCACCCCCCCCCCATCCCGCCAACACCACCACATCCCCACCCACACCACAACCTCACCCCCACCACCACCCCCACCATAACCACCACCACCACCACCACCACCTCAACCCCCATCATCACCACCACCACCACCTCAACCCCCACCATCACCACCACCACCACCACCTCAACCCCCACCATCACCACCACCACCACCACCACCTCAACCCCCACCATCACCACCACCACCACCACCACCCACACCCCCACCACCACCACCACCACCATCACCAACACCATCACCAACACCCCACCATCACCACAAACCCCACCCCCACCACCACCACCCCAACCACCACCACCCCCCCCCCACCAACCCCACCCCCACTAACACCAACACCACCACCCCCACTAACACCAACACCACCACCCCCACCACAACCCCCCCTCCCCACCAACACCATCCTCCACACTACACCACATCAGAAGTTCCTTGCGGACCATTAAAATATAATATCACATATAACTTAAGACTTTCCATAAAACTTAAGACTTGCCAATGTTCTGAGGAAAGCTCTTAGGATTGACAGCATCAAAACTTCTACGATGAAGCTCGTTATTTACGATAGAACGTGATAGAACGCGAGTAACATGGGCAGTCCTCCAGTGGGGTAGCCCAGGTAGTCCTGCAACACGCACGCACACGCACGCACACACGCACATACACACAGTTGAGAGGAGGGACCAAAGAGCCAGAGCTCAAATTCCGCAAGCACAACTAGGTGAGTACACACGCACACACACACCAGGCATCCAGGTGAACACACACACGAACGCACACACACACACACACACACACACACACACACACACACACACACACACACACACACACACACACACACACACACACACACACACACACACACACACACACACTGTGAGAACCGGATCTTACCACACTAAGCTAAGGAGAGAAGACATAAGGGGGGACATGACCACAGCATATAAGATTCTAAAGGAAACTGACAAAGTAGACAAAGCGATGTCGTCCACACCTAGAAACAGCAAAACGAGGGAGGGGGGAGGGGGGGAGGTCATGGAAGAAAACTTGGAGACGCAAATAAGACAAAAAGACGTCAGAATTAAATGCTTCTACCTCACATATGTGGTGTCCCGGGTTCGAGTCTCCTAGAACCAAGGTAAATGGAACAGGTTAGATAGAAAAGTCGTTTAAAACTAATTCCATTCCAAATGGTATATGTAAATGTGATAGAAGTGTAAGGCATGAGCCATTGTCGTAATCTACGAACGTTCGGAAGGCGGGGCTAGGGAGCCAAGCTCGACCCTGCACAGCACATCTAGGTAAGTACACACACACACACACACACACACACACACACTTTTTAACTCATCCTTCAGGAGATAAATTTTCTTCGCGACGGAGACGGGACATGAAGCTTGTTATCAAGACGACTTCAGAACGTCTTACGTTCGATTTTTGGGTTAATGGCTGTCATTTCGGCATCTTGGTGGAGCAACCCCTCCTGTAGACCAGGGGGTTCGATACCCGGTAGAACACAGGTGGTCGAAAGAGAGACCAAGTTCGCCATTGTTGATATTAACTGTGAAATGTTCATCAGAATTATTCATTAATTTTCATACAAAAATTATTTTATGCAATCGTCAATCAGAAACGTTTTCAGTATTAAATATTTCCAGCTAAGCAACACAGCTCCACAGCAAGAACCACAGCAATAGAACCACAGCAATAGAACCACAGCAATAGAACCACAGCAATAGAACCACAGCAATAGAACCGCAGCAATAGAACCACAGCAATAGAACCGCAGCAATAGAACCACAGCAATAGAACCGACACACGACATAACCAACCACGACCAGAACAACCTCATCATCGCAGCATACGACATAACCATCAAAAGCAGCATACGGCATAACCAAACCATGGCTTACAGACGTCCTCCCAACAGCAAGCAACCAGCCAGCCAACCAGCCAGCCAGCCAGCCACCAGCAACCACCAACCAGCCACCTGTGAGAAGGATTGCGGTGACCAGCTCTACAAGTAGAGAACAGTTGTGTGTGTGTGTGTGTGGGGTGGGTGGGGGTGTGGGGGTGTGGAGAGGGGGTGAGAATGGTCTGTAATTGTATTACTGAGGTCTTGCACAAGGAGTCCGTACTTTGTCTGAGCTGCGTGACCAGGTCAGTGTACACGTGCCAGTGATTTCTGGCGTTCGTTGACGTGAGTGTGTGTTATTGATGTCATTTGTGCATGTCTGAGTGTGGGGGCTCTTGTGTGTGTGTGTGTGTGTGTGCGTGTTTGTGTGTGCGTGTGTGTGTGGGGGGGGGGGAAGGGGGTCTTACGTGGGTTTTTATGCCCGCGTACTTGCCTTGTTGTGATTGTGGCGATACAATTGAATTATTCTGATGTTTGAATTCTTTTGTCGTATCTGGCCATGAAATTGTGGATGGAGGTGGCTTCCACGCCTTCTTTCTTCAGTGCATTCCACTTGTTAGACCAGCCGTAATTGGTGGGAGAATTTCTTTACATACCATCGGCCCATTTCCACTTCAGGCTTCCACCTGTGTCCTCTTGCCCTACTTTCTCTCAATTTGAAGAGGCTGTCCGTGGCCACCTTGTATCTTGTATGTTGTGATCACGTCTCCTCTATTTTTTCTGTCATCTAGGGTTGTGAGAATTGGATTGCAAACCTCAGTACTTTTACAATTTTGGTTTTAATATATACAAGATGTGGATTCCTGGCCGGTGCTGAATATTCCAGTATGGATCTAATAAAAGCTGCGTGGAATGCCTTGAAGGAGTCCTGAGTTTGGGTTCTGAACGATATTCTAAACTTTGTCACCGTCCCATACGCTGCTGATGTTACCCTGTGATTGTGTGCCTCTGGTGTTTAGTATTGGGATAGTACCCACATGTACATACATCAGTCTCCATCTCCTGAGACTGACGGATGGCTACTAATACTACTACTATTACCTAGTACCTACAGGGAGCCGGTGGCTGAGCGGACAGAACACTGGACGCATGATCCTGTGGTCCCGGGTTCGATCCCGGGCGCCAGCGAGAAACGATGGGTAGAGTTTCTTTCACCCCTGATGCCCCCTGTAACCTAGCAGTAAATAGGTACCTGGGAGTTAGTCAGTTGTCACGGGCTGCTTCCTAGGGGTGGAGGCCTGGTCGAGGACCGGGCCGCGGGGACACTTAAGCCCCGAAATCATCTCAAGTACCTACTCTTAGTACCTACTTAGTACCTACGTAGGTAGTACCTACTCTTAAAAGATAGTACCTACTCCCAAATGTTTCACTTTCGAGGTGGGGAGGACTACACATTATAGAACTGGTCTCATGTAGGTGATGTAAAACCTGGTTCACTGCTGTACACCTGTTTAGTACGGACAATAGTGTAACGACTTGTGTAAACAATTACGAATGTACCTTCTAATTCTAATTCTACCAATATTCCCCCCCCCCCCCTCCCTGGCTGTTGCTATACTGTGCTCTCTAAACGTCAGGTCTCTTCTGGCATTGTTTCAAAGATCTTTGACTCGATCGCTCCTGTCTGACCCAGCCCAGCATTTATGCAACCATTGACGAAACCAGTCCATCTTCCCCCCTTCAATTAGGACACCTTTGTTTACATTTTTTCAACAGGTTATGGTCTTCTCCGAAGCACTGTTGATAACGATAATAACTACTGATTGTGATGTTTCGAAGGTAGTAAACTGTTTTAATAAATGAAAATAAAGCAGATGGATTATTGAAAGAGGTAGAGATTGATAACTTGTCTCGATTGATGGCTGATTGTGGGGTTTTTGCCTGCGTCTTCCGGTGTTTACAGGGTTCGTGATTATTTTTGTTATCTTCAGACGATGACATGTGGATTATATTCTTGTCTGTGACGGGTATAACGTCACAGTAGTTATAATTGGGTAGTTAAAATTATAATCTATTATAATAATAAGAGGAGTATCATCCTTATTCTTCCTTCATTTTTTACCTCCATTTCCTCATTCTTTAATCCTTCCTCTATCTTCCTCATTCCTCTATCCTCCCTTCTCCTTCATTCCTCCATCCTCACTCCCCGCCCCCCCACTCCTCTCCTCCTCACTTGGCCGCAAGTGAGAACTTAAGATTATGCGTCATCCTCTAAATTTTATGCCGATTCTTTGAGGCAGATGTGGAATCTAAGGAAAAAGTCGGTCCGTGTAATTAAAAGTCCTATAACCGTGATAAGTTACAAAAAGTAATTAACGTCTGTGTATGAGGAGTAGGAGGGGGGGGGTAGAGGTGGGTGGAGGTGGGGTTTGTGGGTTGGGGGTGGGACGTGGGTAGGGGGTTGAGGGGAACGTGGGTAGGGGGGTGTAGGGAGGTGGTCGTGGGTAGTGGGAAAAGGGATTAGTGGATAGGGGGAAGGGGTTGATAATGTTGGATAGGGGTTGCGGAGGGGGGAGCGGGGGAATGAAAGATCGGGTAAATAGGGGACATAGGGGTTGGGGAATAATGTGTACCTGGGTAGACATAAATACTTGAGGTAATAGGGAGATAAGGAGGGGGGAGAGTGTGGACATAGTAAAGAAGAAAAGGGAGAGAGGGAAGATAACAGGAGGAGGAGGCGACGCAAAGAGATTGGATAAAAGGAAGGGAAGGGAACTATCAGGTGGAAAGCGCCAAGCCATTACGACTATATAGCACTGGGAAGGGATCAGGATAAGGATTTGGGATGGGACGGGGAGGGAAGGAATGGTGCCCAACCACTTGGACGGTCGGGGATTGAACGCCGTCCTGCCTGAAGCCAGACCGCCGCTCTACCGTCCAGCCCAAGTGGCAAAGGAGATAATGAAGGGATACAAAAATATAAGCAAAGGGCTGCAAAGAGAAAAGAAAGGTGCATACGGAGATAAAGATGGGAATACAAAGAGATAATGAAAGAGATCTATAAAGAGAAAAATATAGTCAAAAGAAGACAAAATCACTAAAAAATGATGTAGGTAGATATAAAATGGCCGAGAGATTGGTAGATACATTTTAACACTAATAAATACACAGTTGTGAGCCTATAGGTAATGATAGCAGAATTACCAGATATCTGCTCGATAACGCTGAAACTGAGACATCTAAGAAACTGAGATAGAGAGAAGATCCTAAGTCAGAAAATCCATGCATATCTAGCACCAACAGGATATACTGGAATTACTAGAAACCTTAGCGATAAGACATATCTGCTATCTAAGATATCAGCTTATCTTCCTATTGTTGGGACAGGGTGCATAAGGATGAGGTTACCTGTTCACCTCCATTATCCGTTTATTACGGTTCAATAGATTGTGAGGCTCTCTCTCTGCTGGACGCTGGGCAGAGGCAAGGCTCTCTCTCTGCTGGACGCTGGGCAGAGGCAAGGCTCTCTCTCTGCTGGACGCTGGGCAGAGGCAAGGCTCTCTCTCTGCTGGACGCTGGGCAGAGGCAAGGCTCTCTCTCTGCTGGACGCTGGGCAGAGGCAAGGCTCTCTCTCTGCTGGACGCTGGGCAGAGGCAAGGCTCCTCTTAATGATGTCATTGACTTCGTCATATCGTGAGTGCCAATCGCCTGATTTTCCACAGTGCAGGCCATGCAATCCTAAAGTGCAGGCCATGCAATCCATATTCGTCAGCATTTGCCTCGCCGCAAATAGGGGCCTCGTAGCCTGGTGGATAGCGCGCAGGACTCGTAATTCTGTGGCGCGGGTTCGATTCCCGCACGAGGCAGAAACAAATGGGCAAAGTTTCTTTCACCCTGAATGCCCCTGTTACCTAGCAGTAAATAGGTACCTGGGTGTTAGTCAGCTGTCACGGGCTGCTTCCTGGGGGTGGAGGCCTGGTCGAGGACCGGGCCGCGGGGACACTAAAGCCCCGAAATCATCTCAAGATAACCTCAAGATAAATAAACCTATGAACAGTGTGGATAGGGGCAGCAAGGCAGAGAGCGACTAGCAATACGGAGCTACTGTGATATATGTAGATAATAGGCTTACCCATGCGTTAGTTAGCGCCATACAGCAGTTAGGCTCAGGAAACAGTTACCCATGCGGTAGTTAGCGCCATACAGCAGTTAGGCTCAGGAAACAGTTACCCATGCGTTAGTTAGCTCCATACAGCAGTTAGGCTCAGGAAACAATTACCCATGCGCTAGTTAGCGCCATACAGCAGTTAGGCTCAGGAAACAGTTACCCATGCGGTAGTTAGCGCCATACAGCAGTTAGGCTCAGGGAACAGTTACCCATGCGCTAGTTAGCGCCATACAGCAGTTAGGCTCAGGAAACAGTTACCCATGCGCTAGTTAGCGCCATACAGCAGTTAGGCTCAGGAAACAATTACCCATGCGCTAGTTAGCGCCATACAGCAGTTAGGCTCAGGAAACAATTACCCATGCGTTAGTTAGCGCCATACAGCAGTTAGGCTCAGGAAACAGTTACCCATGCGTTAGTTAGCGCCATACAGCAGTTAGGCTCAGGAAACAGTTACCCATGCGTTAGTTAGCGCCATACAGCAGTTAGGCTCAGGAAACAGTTACCCATGTGTTAGTTAGCGCCATACAGCAGTTAGGCTCAGGAAACAGTTACCTATGCGTTAGTTAGCGCCATACAGCAGTTAGGCTCAGGAAACAGTTACCCATGCGGTAGTTAGCGCCATACAGCAGTTAGGCTCAGGAAACAGTTACCCATGCGCTAGTTAGCGCCATACAGCAGTTAGGCTCAGGAAACAGTTACCCATGCGGTAGTTAGCGCCATACACCAATTACTTCTGTTCATCATTTACCTGACATGAACTAATTAAATAGCCCCATATGGGCCATTTATCCACATGCGGTAGTTAGCTCCACGGCGCATGAACTTAACAAACTTAAGTTGGTCCATGATGATGAGAGGTGATGAGAGGGGGGGGGGAGATATTGAGAGAAGGAAGGGGGAATATTGAGAGGGAAGGGGAGAGGAGGGGAAAATACTGAGAGAGGGGAAATATTGAAAAGTGAGAAGTGTGTGTGCATGTATTTGTGTGTGTGGGGGGGGGGGGGGTGAAATACAAATGAATCACATAAAAGTGACACATTTGAGCTTAAGCTTTATACACACACACACACACGCACACACACACACACACACACACACACACACACACACACACACACACACACACACACACACACACACACACACACACACACACACACACACACACACATGGATGTGTGTGTGTGTGTGTGTTAAGTGATGTGGTGGAGGCTGACTCCATACACAGTTTCAAATGTAGATATGATAAGAGCCCAGTATGCTCAGGAATCTGTACACCTGTTGATTGACGGTTGAGAGGCGGGACCAAAGAGCCAAAGCTCAATCCCCGCAAGCACAATTAGGTGAGTACAATTAGGTAAGTACACACACACACACACACACACACACACACACACACACACACACACACACACACACACACACACACACACACACACACACACACACACACACTGATCATAACGTGTCACACACAACACATCAGGAGAGTCATCATCTTTGAACTAGAAAATGTCCGCCCGTCACAGCCCGTGACCAGAACTCGTGTTTTCCAATTTATATATAATTTGGGCTGGTGAGTGGGTCTGTCTGTAATGCCTCAGCCTCGGACATGGGTGATCGAACAAATATTTGTTGGGGACGCAATTCTTTTTTTTTTTTTTTTGATGAATGTAGAGGCGAAGTGTGAAAGGGTTCACACTGAAGTGTTATTACCGCGGAATGCGTCATTGGTTTAGGATGATGGGATGAGTTAACTCGCGGGTGAACAGGTTAACCAGGTATTGCTCACCTGTTGGACTGTATTCACCTAGTTGTATTCACCTAGTTGGATTGTGCGCATATAACTGTGTCAGTACAGGCAGTTGAATACACTTTAGGCACAGCGGAAGGATTTATTTTCCCCTAGTTGGCGATCTTAACGAACGGCCAATGAGCTCGAAATGAAATTCGAGTTCGGGTTCAAAATTCCAGTTCATTCCCCCTCAGTTCTGGTCCTAGCCAGGAAAGATTGACCGGGCACCAACATTTAACAATTCGCTCCTGGTCACCCAGCAGTAATTGGGGCACCTGGTTCTTAACCAATTAACGGGTAATGAGAAAGCACAAGGAAAGAATATGAACAAGAAGTGAAGGAACGGCGTCCAGCCACTTGAACCCCTCGGGGGATCGAACGCCGGACCCGATAAGAAACAAAGCCGTCGCTCTACCGACCAGTCCAATGGCTTTCTGTTAAGTGGGGTAGAACACCTACCACCAGTTCACGAGAGGCTGTAACAACGGTAGCAACAGAACCAGGAATTCATCTCGCTACGAAAACCTTTTTTTCGCTAATGGATTTAAGTCCTCCCATAAGAATGGACTTTTTTCTTATGGATTATAAGATAGTCCATAAGAAAAATAATAGTATCAGAATGTCTCTTAACGGGAGATCCGCAGTAGGGGAATAAGAGATATCACAATCAACAAGGAGACATCACAATCAACAAGAGAGACATCACAATCAACAAGGGAGACATCACAATCAACGACAAGAGAGACATCACAATCAAAGACAAGAGAGACATCACAATCAAAGACAAGAGAGACATCACAATCAACAAGAGAGACATCACAATCAACAAGAGAGACATCACAATCAACAAGAGAGACATCACAATCAACGACAAGAAAGACATCACAATCAACAAGAGACACATCACAATCAAAGACAAGGGAGACATCACAATCAACGAGAGACGCATCACAATCAAAGACAAGAGAGACATCACAATCAACAAGAGAGACATCACAATCAACGACAAGAAAGACATCACAATCAATAAGAGACACATCACAA
Organism: Procambarus clarkii; assembly: GCF_040958095.1. Lineage (NCBI taxonomy): Eukaryota > Metazoa > Arthropoda > Malacostraca > Decapoda > Cambaridae > Procambarus > Procambarus clarkii. Next base: position 16,577,913 of record NC_091186.1, read on the forward strand.
TCAAAGACAAGGGAGACATCACAATCAACGAGAGACACATCACAATCAAAGACAAGAGAGACATCACAATCAACAAGAGAGACATCACAATCAACAAGGGAGACATCACAATCAACGACAAGGGAAACATCACAATCAAAGACAAGAGAGACATCACAATCAACAAAGACATCACAATCAACAAAGACATCACAATCAACAAGAGAGACATCACATTCAACGACAAGAGAGACATCACAATCAACGAGAGACGCATCACAATCAACGACAAGAGAGACATCACAATCAACAAGGGAGACATCACAATCAACAAGAGAGACATCACAATCAACGAGAGACGCATCACAATCAACAACAAGAGACATCACAATCAACGAGAGACGCATCACAATCAACAACAAGAGAGACATCACAATCAACAAGGGAGACATCACAATCAACAAGGGAGACATCACAATCAACAAGGGAGACATCACAATCAACAAGAGAGACATCACAATCAACGAGAGACGCATCACAATCAACGACAAGGGAGACATCACAATCAACGAGACATCACAACCAACGACAAGGGAGACATCACAATCAACGAGACATCACAATCAACAACAAGAGAGACATCACAATCAACGAGAGACGCATCACAATCAAAGACAAGGGAGACATCACAATCAACGAGACATCACAACCAACGACAAGAGAGACATCACAATCAACGACAAGGGAGACATCACAATCAACAACAAGAGAGACATCACAATCAACGAGACATCACAACCAACGACAAGGGAGACATCACAATCAACGAGACATCACAATCAACAACAAGAGAGACATCACAATCAACGACAAAAACGACCCATAATAAGAGAGAGAAGATATTTAACATTAACAAAAGCAAGATGAATCGTTAACAATTATTTGCCCAACGGGAATATTTGTCTGTTTAATTCTCTGTTTAACAACGGTCAAATAGACAAATTCGGCCAACAGAGAGCCCCAAACGGAGACCGCTTGACGAGAGTCGTTTGACAGCGTTAAACTGCTGATTGTTATCAGATCTGACAAACAATTTTGACTCTAATATTACTTTTGCAAGTTAATTAAAATGCAAATTGCGGTCATATCATCCCAAACTGTTTCGTTTACTTGTTTTTTCGCTAATCGTCAGATCGCATATCCTAATTTTTTACTGCTAATTATAATTAGTTGAATTGATACATCTATATATATATATATATATATATATATATATATATATATATATATATATATATATATATATATATATATATATATATATATATATATATATTATATATTATATATTTATTTATTTTTATTTGTTCTATGGGTCCCCCTTCTTCCAGTCAGAGGTGGTACTCCCTTCCTAGGAAATTTAAAATATATATATATATATATATATATATATATATATATATATATATATATATATATATATATATATATATATATATATATATATATATATATATATATATCAGAATTCTCGACAAATGTTTGATAAAGATCAATGATAAAACGGTTTAAAGGCTAAAAGTCTAAGACAATAAATCCCCAATTAAAAGCTATATATAAACTAATTAGCAAAACGCCTATTCAAAATAGAAAATAAAACTTAAAAAAAAAGATACAACAATCTACTTTAAAAAACACGAAAATTTGAATAGATTCCAAGGTGTCTATAAGTAACTGGCATTTACTTCAGTCTAATCGCTGTGAAGTGAATGGGAGGTTATCTTGAGGTTATCTTGAGATGATTTCGGGGGTTTAGTGTCCCCGCGGCCCGGTCCTCGACCAGGCCTCCACCCCCAGGAAGCCAGCTGACTAACTCCCAGGTACCTATTTACTGCTAGGTAACAGGGGCATTCAGGGTGAAAGAAACTTTTACCCATTTGTTTCTGCCTCGTGCGGGAATCGAACCCGCGGCACAGAATTACGAATCCTGCGCGCTATCCACCAGGCTACGAGGCCGGGGAGTAAGGGACTAGAGTAGGTTTCCTAGAGTAAGGGACTCGTGACTTACTTAAGGGGTAAATTGTGTCCCTTGTTAGGTAAGGGACACCGGTATACAGATATATGGTGAGGTGTTTCCCCTAATATCGAACATTTGAAAAGGTAAGCAACTCCAGATCTGAGGTCAAATGGGAAGAAGGGATCTCATTGTCTATACAGCTTCCAATAGTATCTTCTTGAGAGGTTATCTTGAGATGATTTCGGGGCTTTAGTGTCCCCGCGGCCCGGTCCTCGACCAGGCCTCCACCCCCAGGAAGCAGCCCGTGACAACTGACTAACACCCAGGTACCTATTTTACTGCTAGGTAACAGGGGCATAGGGTGAAAGAAACTCTGCCCATTGTTTCTCGCCGGCGCCCGGGATCGAACCCGGGACCACAGGATCATAAGTCCAGCGAACTGTCCGCTCGGCCGACCGGCTCCCCTAGGCTCCGACCGGCTCCCTACTATATGTATACATTTAGTAGGGTTATTGTTTAACACAGATTGTAAGCTAATTTATGGATATGAATTTTTCAGTAAGTTTTCCAAGATCTTTTCAAATACGATAACTTACAGTACCCAAATAACGAAATTTAATCTAAAGAATATTTTCAGGGACTGGGAAAATTTGAGTTTTAAGAATTTCCATAAATCCCTTGGAAATTAATCATGGAATATTATAGAATAATAAAAACTTTCAAGATATTTTGTTACAATAAAATTACTTGCTTTCAAAACTAAGGTTAAAAGCTCTATTTACATCACTAAATAGTTTAGAGATAGCTTATCGTAAACTGTTAATTTACGATAAACAGAAGTGGTAAATTGACCACCAGTTTTTAGTAGTTAATGAATAGAGAAAAACACTAGTTTGGAATGAATCTCAATTTAGTAAAAAAAACATAGTTTAAATATATATAAAACATAGTTTAAATATTTAGAAGTCAAAACATGAAACAAACCTCTCTACAAACGATAAACATATCGTCTACATATGGACGATAGTAACATGTGTATGATGGACAAGTGATGTGTAAGATAGCAGGTGTCTGAAGGACAGGTGTTTGAGATGACGTGGTAATTATAGGCTTAAGTTCCGTGTACAAATATTTGTATTTTTTTCTCAATTTCATCTCATTCATGGCCGTGCCACCTCTTGGGTGGCTTAATCTTCATCAATCAATCAATTTCATCCCGATTGTCTGATGATAATACTCATCACTGGAAGTAAATGAGATCATACGGCAGTGGCAGCGATCTCTAGTAAGATATATATATATATATATATATATATATATATATATATATATATATATATATATATATATATATATATATATATATATATATATATAAATATATATATATATATATTAGCAACCCCAATGTCGGCAACTGGCACGCGTCTCACACCACACGCCCTCCGAATTGCTGTGGCCCTCTGCCTTGCTGCCCCAATCCACACCAGATATAGGTGTATTTGCGGCGAGGTGGTGGCTGACAGGTACGGCCACCATGGCCTACTCTGCCAAAGCACAGGGGGATGGCACTCGAGGCACAGTGAAGTTAACGACATCATCAAGAGGAGCCTCACCACACCTGGATGCCCAGCTGAAAGAGAGCCCCGTTACCTAACGCCCCATAACTCTGATGCTCTTATTGGTCGCCCGGATGGTATCACAGTGAACCCCTGGAAGAATGGCAAGCAGTTGGTATGGGACTACACGTGCGTATCAACCCTGGCTAACACCTACATTAACCTCAGTGTTGCACAACCAGGTGGCGCTGCCACCCACAGGGAAGCAGCCAAATCCCGTAAGTATAGAGAACTGGATCACCACTACAATTTTGTCCCCATTGCTTCTGAGACACTCGGCGCCTGGGGTAAAAGTGCTACCAGTTTTTTTAAGGAACTTTTGCGAGAACGGGTTGTAGTATCACACAGCTGGCTCTTGACACACACTGTGTAACCCTTCATATAGTCTAGGGCAGCTGTATAAATGTCCAGGTACCTTAGTATCACACACCTGGCTCTTGACACACACACTGTGTAACCCTTCATATAGTCTAGGGCAGCTGTATAAATGTCCAGGTACCTTAGTATCACACACCTGACTCTTGGCACACACTGTGTAACCCTTCATATAGTCTAGGGCAGCTGTATAAATGTCCAGGTACCTTAGTATCACACACCTGGCTCTTGACACACACTGTGTAACCCTTCATATAGTCTAGGGCAGCTGTATAAATGTCCAGGTACCTTAGTATCACACACCTGGCTCTTGACACACACTGTGTAACCCTTCATATAGTCTAGGGCAGCTGTATAAATGTCCAGCTACCTTAGTATCACACACCTGGCTCTTGACACACAATATAGTCCAGGATAGCTGCATAGTTGACTATTTACTTAAATTTGTCTATAATTAAAACAAAAGTATATTAACTAATATATCAAGCAATACAGATATATTTTCAAGCTAATTCATCATGAAGATGAGCTGAAAATTAGACAAATATAGAAGGTTTCTCATCACAGCTCCAAGCCCATTTGTAGACACACACACACACACACACACACACACACACACACACACACACACACACACACACACACACACACACACACACACACACACACACACACACACATACACACACACATACACACACATACACACACACACACATAGCTGTGTGTGTGTGTGTGTGTGTGTATGTATGTATGTGTACTCATCTAATTGTACTCACCTAATTGTGCTTGCGGGGGTTGAGCTCTGGCTCTTTGGTCCCGCCTCTCAACCGTCAATCAACTGGTGTACAGATTCCTGAGCCTATTGGGCTCTATCATATCTACATTTGAAACTGTGAATGGAGTCAGCCTCCACCACATCACTTCCTAATGCATTCCATTTGCTAACTACTCTGACACTGAAAAAGTTCTTTCTAACGTCTCTGTGGCTCATTTGGGTACTCAGCTTCCACCTGTGTCCCCTTGTTCGCGTCCCACTCTTGTGTATGGCTTGTGTATGTGTGTATGGCTCTTTGGCGGGACCAAAGAGCCAGAGCTCAACCCCCGCAAACACAACTAGGTGAGTACACACACACACACACACACACACACACACACACACACACACACACACACACACACACACACACACACACACACACACACACACACACACACACACACACTGACATGCAGACACAGAGACAAACATTACGCTTTATTAGGAGCGAGGAGGCCAGAATGCGCTGGCCAGAAGAAATATGATAACATGATAACCAGACAAGAGTTTAATTTTTTCTTCCCCCTCTCCCCAGGAATTCGGACGAATTTCCCGGTAGCCAATCAGGTGTCCGTCCATCACCTGGGGTGCTATGTCCCAGCTGCGCGATAATTATGGTAATCGCCGCAAGTTTGGGAAAGTATTTTAGGCTATTAACCAGGAAGATCTCCTCGCTGGCGATGACTTTGTACAGCTCCCCAGCACCACCTGATTTACCTCTTCGTTGCTCCTCAGTTTAAGTCCCTTTGATCGATAAAGTTAGTTCGATGTTCTAAATTAGATTTCAGGTCCTGAAGTCTTTTTACAAGTCAATTTTACTGTTGTTCGTTGATGTATTTTTTTTTTTAGTGGGGGGGGGCTTGGCCAGATTCACGAAGCAGTTACGCCAACACTTACGAACCTGTACAGTTTTTCTCAATCTCTGGCGGCTTTGTTGACAATTATTAAACAGTTAATGAGCTCCGAAGCACCAGGAGGCTGTTTATAACAACAATAGCAACAGTTGATTGGCAAGTTTTCATGCTTGTAAACTGTTTAATAAATGTAACCAAAGCCGTCAAAGATTGAGAAAAGATGTACAGGTTCGTAGGTGCTTGCGTAACTGCTTCGTGAATCTGGTCCCGTCTCTTGATTCTTTCAGAAATACTATTTTCGTGGTTGAATATCATCCCTTGGCTCTCTGACTTCCTACCACACCGAACATTCCTGTGATTTCTGTAATTTCCAAGAGACTGTCCTCCTTTTTGTTACACATCCCCCAGGAAGCAGCAGCCCGTAGCAGCTGTCTAACTCCCAGCTACCTATCCACTGCTAGATGAACAGATGCATCAGGGTGAAAGAAACTGCCAATTTGTTTCCGCCTCCACGGGGGATCGAACCCGGGACTTTAGGACTATGAATCCCGAGTGCTCGAGCCGTCAGGTCCCCAGGGGGTGGGGGGGTGGGAGGAGGTTTAAAACAGAGGGGAGTGGATAGGGAAGAGGAGAGGTAGGGTAGGGAGGGATTAGATAAAAGGGGATAGATGAAGGGGGATAGATGAACGGGGGTAGATGGAGGGGGGATAGGGGGGATATCCAGATGACCAGCAGCAGGGAACTACAGCAGAGCAAACTTACAGGTCATTCCTAGGAAGGTTCCCCCCCCCCCCCCCCCTTGGCTCTGACATCAGGTGTAAGGAATTTTTCCCTGCCTGTATTGGGAGAAGCCGATGACCTTCCCCACCACTGACTGATGGAATACAAACAAAACCCGCAAGAAACACTGCATACGAGGAAAAGATGAATTGCCTTACATTAAACAAATTCTGCTGTGTCCTATGGGAAAATATCCTATCATTGGTGTACTCGTGGTAATAATAGTGTATTCGTATCGTATTCGTAGTATGTTGTTGTTTAAGATTCGCTACTTGGAACAAAAAAGTTCCAAGCAGCACGGGCTATGGTGAGCCCGTAGTGGACTTATTCGTAGTAGTAGTTTATACATAAATAAGCTTTTAACCCTTCTAGCACTCAAACCTGTACAAGTCTCCAAACTTCACATTAATTGTAAGTGGTTGTTTATCATCCTTAATTGACTTCACATCTTTAAGACACAGTTGTAACATGCTTGTGTCTCAAGGAAACACACATACAATAAAAAAATTAATGATGCTAATAGAGTCTATTTCATGTGGACTCCCTCCTCGTGCTAGCCTCCGACAGCAGATGAGTTATGAACAACTCATGAACAGATGAGTTAGCTAAAGATTCGGCATTCACAGTAAGAGATGACTATAATCTTCGATTGTCTGTAAGCAGCCTTAGTGTCAGTGAATTAAAAGTAGTGTAGTATTAGTAGTATTGTAGTTGTAAGATAGAAGTGTAATTATAAGTGAGAGTATGAGGGGGGGGGGGCCTGCGTGAATCTCTGTGTGGATTTTTTTTTTTTTGCCATTTACCAATCAGTCCCTGCAGTTTTATCTTTTGATATCTTTCTCTGGATCATATTGGCGTTGAGTTATCATGTGTGATATCTTCTTGTCCAACCCCTTGTTGACAATTCACCTACATAGCTCGGCGTAGCACGGGCTATGGTGAGCCCGTAAAGCATATATCCCTTAGTACATCATTATATCCTGTAGTACCTCACCATATATCCCGTGATTTCTCACCATAGGGTTCACCTTCACACCGTAACCCAGAAAGAAAGAAAAACTCTCTTTGAATTCTTGCGTGCAATTCAAAGAAAATATTTCAGGTGCCCTTCAACACTTGCTCTTGATTCCCGAAAGATTCTGTTATTCTCTTTTCAAGTTTTCTCTCCCTCTTGTTCACTCGTCCACGGAGTTCTTAACTAATCTTCCATAGCCTTCGTCCCCTTCCTGTCCGCCTCTTCCAATTCTTCCATTGTGTGAGGTTATGGTGTGTGGGGCCACCATTGTCCAACCTTAGGGACGATGCCACCATCTGCCGGCCCAGTCAGCAGTCCTATACCTATCCGGACTCCCAACTAAATGTATAGGTGTTTTACCAAGCTAACCTCCTTCAAAAAAAAGTGGCGAAGGGTCTTCTCAAAGCAATATATGTGTTTGTGTGCTAGGAGGAAGAGAGAGAGAGAGAGAGAGAGAGAGAGAGAGAGAGAGAGAGAGAGAGAGAGAGTGAGTGAGTGAGAGAGTGTAATTTTGGTGGTAAAGTTATTAGGGGGGGGGGGGAAGTTTGACTGTATGTCAAGCGATCGTAATGGTAATTAGCATTGTGTGGAAGTGGGTTATTGAACGGTGGGCCGTGACAGGTGGCTTATGAACAGTGGGCCGTGACAGCTGGCTTATGAACAGTGGGCCGTGACAGCTGGCCTATGAACGGTGGGCCGTGACAGCTGGCCTATGAACGGTGGGCCGTGACAGCTGGCCTATGAACAGTGGGCCGTGACAGCTGGCCTATGAACAGTGGGCCGTGACAGCTGGCCTATGAACAGTGGGCCGTGACAGCTGGCCTATGAACAGTGGGCCGTGACAGCTGGCCTATGAACAGTGGGGCGTGACAGCTGGCCTATGAACGGTGGGCCGTGACAGCTGGCTTCACAAGCAGATGGAGAACAACCTCCCTGTGACAGCTTCCACCTCTGAACGCTTAACTATTTTTTTTTTTTACAACGTTTAATGTTGCTTCTCTCTCCTGTTTTTTGTCCCCTTCGCTGTTTTTTTTCCGCTAGCTTTTTCCGTAACCGGATTTTCTCGATTTCCGGTATTTTGCGCAACCTTATTTTTCTGTTTCACTGAACTATAGTTGGTGTTTTAGTTGTTGTTCTGTGAAGCCGTGTGTGTGTACTCGCCTATTTGTGCCTGCAGGATCGAGCTCTGGCTCTTGGATACCGTTTTTTTATCCGTTGGTTGTCTCTTGCAATGACTCCTGGCCTGTTTCCCTATCATACCTGCTTTTAAAGTTATGATTGGAGTTAGCCTCTACAATCTGTTCCTTTAGGTCATCCCATTTACTCACTGCCCTTACGCTAAAAGAAAACTTTCTAACATCTCTGTGACATATCTGAGTCTCAGGTTTCCATTCGCGCCCCCATGTTCAATTGTTATTCATTGTAAATATTTCCTCTTTTTCCCACCTCGTCAATCCCTCTTGAGTATTTTATACGTCTGTATGATGTCCCCGCTATTTATCTCACGTCTCACGTAAGATAAATAGTCTCATGACTACCAAGAGTTTTGTAGAGTCGTGTTGGTCTAGTGGTTATGGTACCAGATACGTCAGGGTGCATAGCGCTCCTGGCTATCTGGGTTCGAATCCTTCTAGGGTGTAGAGTTTTAAATTATATATATATACATATATATATATATATATATATATATATATATATATTGAACTCAGGGGATTGAATGCAGACCTATTGGTCTGCATTCCATCTCCGACTGTTTGGGCACCATTCCTTCCCACCTTCCTAATACAAATTGTATGTACATTTGTTGTTGCTGGAGCTTGCATCTAATATATATTTTAAGAACCGGTCTCTATATTTTAATGTACGTTATCAGTTTTTTCCTTAATCCTTTTAGGCCAAGGAACTCACCTCTCTCCCAAGTATGGTTCCATTTCTTTAATAATAGACGAATCTGTTTTAAATTTTGTAAATTCTAACTCTCATTATCAATATATTTCGTTGCAATTAGAAACAACATTTCTTTTTTTTTGTTAAATTTGAGACGTTTTGTTTATTCGAGAATGCATTTAAATTTTACGCAACCACTGTTGAAGGAGCCCACACGGGTTCTACCTCCACTTGGAAAACAGAATAAAACACTGTGGTACTCATAGATAAGCCAGCATTCCTTTATTGTTATTATTAACATCTTTATTGACAAAATTAATTACAATTTTGCCTAATCTGAGGATTTTGATAAAGTCTTATTCCCTTACCCCGAGTGGGGCAGCATCAGATGGGATTAGTGACAAACATTAGAGGTATTATCAGGCAACATCACCGTGACAAGGTAACTGAGGAAAGGAGGATAGAAGCACAAACCAGTGAATCTGTACGATGGTACAACATGGTTGCAGCTGGCAATCCCAATCAGTATGGCCGAAGAGGAGGACGACGAGGGAGAGAATCTGTAATAGCGAGAATCCGTCTTGGATACAAATATCCATGGAGATTTGGAATGGAAACAACAGTTGATCAGCGAAGTTGCAGAATCTGTGGTGAGAGTGATGGACACCGCCTTGACCACTATCTACGTGAATGTGAACACCTGAGAGACATTAGGAATAACTGTAGAATAATAAACCCCACATTGTTTGAGTTAGGAAAACCCTATTTGTCAAATATTGATACTGTTCTTAAAAGATTTCCCCATTTTGCACCCGCAAGATAACGTAAGCTTTTAAGGGTTGATAAATGTTAATCTTCTTGTTTGAGGAGCTGTTCACTTGAGACAGTTAAGCAAGTCCCAGCTATGTCTGGGTACAAGTGACAGGATGAACAGCCCAGCGGGTTTTCTTCCTATTGGGGAGTGTTGTACATTCTGCTATGGCGGTATGTTCACTCACAAGATGAGTGGCGCTGCCCAATAAACTCGCCCCTCGGGGCAAAATTTAAAAAAATTTAACACGACCGAGTAGAGCCCAACCAGCTCTTCAGGGGTGTCAATACGTGTTAACGACGACTATAGTGGCTTACACTAATAGTTAATGACCAAGGAGTCACACCAGCTAGGCTAAGAACATGAGGAAATCCACTTACCACAAACATTGGTTGCCATGCTGAGGTACTTTGTCTCACGTTGGCTCCGTTTATGTTAATGTCTTGGGAGCAACGTGATGAAGTGTTTATATTCACCTCTTGTGTCATCTTTTACCAGTGGCACTATTTACCTTAATGTTCCTTGGCAGTGGCACTATTTACCTTAATGTTCCTTGCCAGTGGCACTATTTACCTTAATGTTCCTTGCCAGTGGCACTACTCTCCTCGGTGCCACTCCTCGCTGGTGGCACTGCTCTCGCTGTTGTATTAGGTGGCTACAGGAGGGTGTGAGAGATTGAAAAAGAAACGTTGTATATCACTACAATCGCTCCCCCCCCCCCTTATACCATGTTCATCACCTAGCCAGATTGATCTCGGCAACCCTAGCCCAGCTTCCTGAGATACCCGTCCACTCCTAGCCCACTGTCCTCACACTCCGTCCACTCCTAGCCTTTCTTGTTCTACTTATGTCTTATCAAGATCTCACTTGCCGTGGTTGACAGTTGCGGGTTCGTGGTTCATCCGTCATACTGGTACACTTGTCGTGGTTGACAAATGTTGGTCCACGGTTCACTCCCCTCGTCGTTGACAGTTGCCGTTCATGGTTCTCACTTGCCGTGGCTGGCAGTTGCTGGGGTTGAAAACCAAAATGACAGTACTTAAAAGCCTAGTAATCGATAACCGTTGCTGGAGACATCGAGAAAATGAAATTTCAGCTGAGCGCTTTGTTGTGATTCGACCCTTACATCAGCGGTTCACTTTTATAAACCGGTTGTAGGAAGGTGGAGCGAGGGAGGGGAGGGGGTGGGGGAGTGCCTGGAAGGGAGGCAGGAAGAGGGGAGAGGGGAGAAATAGAGGGAGAAAGGGGGAAGGAGAGAGACAGAGAGGAGAAGGGGAGAGACAGATAGAGAGAGAGGCAGGGAGGGATAGATAGAGAGGGAGACAGGGAGGGAGAGAGAGAGAGAGGGGAAGAGGTGAGGGAGGAGACACAGAGATGGAGGGAGAGGGGAGGGAAGAGAGAGAGGGAGAAGGGGGGGACGATTTATGTCCTACCATTAGCCACTCAGCACTTTTACCAAATGTCCCCTTCGAGGCGATCTTATACCGGCCTCGCGTCCAATTCTGTTTTTCTTATTTGTTTGTTGGTACGTTCCAGGGGTCTTGGGGATATTTTTGCTGGGGACATAAAGACGACCAAGTTTGTTAGTTAGTCGAACTCGGTAATATTTTGGTTCCCTCTGTCATCGTTTCTTCTAAAAGTCTTCTAAACAAAGTCTTCTTCTGTCTTCTAAAAATCTCGGGACTAATAAAAAAAATAAGTTCCGTTACCGATACGAATTTTGAATTTGAATTTTGTCTCCGAGGGGCGAGTTTATTGGGCAGCGCCACTCATCCTGTGAGTGGACACACCGTCATAGTCACAGTATTGGGCAGCGCCACTCATCCTGTGAGTGGACACACCGTCATAGTGACAGTATTGGGCAGCGTCACTCATCCTGTGAGTGGACACACCGCCATAGTGACAGTATTGGGCAGCGTCACTCATCCTGTGAGTGGACACACCGCCATAGTGACAGTATTGGGCAGCGTCACTCATCCTGTGAGTGGACACACCGCCATAGTGACAGTATTGGTCAGCGTCACTCATCCTGTGAGTGGACACACCGCCATAGTGACAGTATTGGGCAGCGTCACTCATCCTGTGAGTGGACACACCGCCATAGTGACAGTATTGGTCAGCGTCACTCATCCTGTGAGTGGACACACCGCCATAGTGACAGTATTGGTCAGCGTCACTCACCCTGTGAGTGGACACACCGCCATAGTGACAGTATTGGGCAGCGTCACTCATCCTGTGAGTGGACACACCGCCATAGTGACAGTATTGGGCAGCGCCACTCGTCCTGTGAGTGGACACACCGCCATAGTGACAGTATTGGGCAGCGCCACTCATCCTGTGAGTGGACACACCGCCATAGTGACAGTATTGGGCAGCGTCACTCATCCTGTGAGTGGACACACCGCCATAGTGACAGTATTGGGCAGCGTCACTCATCCTGTGAGTGGACACACCGCCATAGTGACAGTATTGGGCAGCGTCACTCATCCTGTGAGTGGACACACCGCCATAGTGACAGTATTGGTCAGCGTCACTCATCCTGTGAGTGGACACACCGCCATAGTGACAGTATTGGGCAGCGTCACTCATCCTGTGAGTGGACACACCGCCATAGTGACAGTATTGGTCAGCGTCACTCATCCTGTGAGTGGACACACCGCCATAGTGACAGTATTGGTCAGCGTCACTCACCCTGTGAGTGGACACACCGCCATAGTGACAGTATTGGGCAGCGTCACTCATCCTGTGAGTGGACACACCGCCATAGTGACAGTATTGGGCAGCGCCACTCGTCCTGTGAGTGGACACACCGCCATAGTGACAGTATTGGGCAGCGCCACTCATCCTGTGAGTGGACACACCGCCATAGTGACAGTATTGGGCAGCGTCACTCATCCTGTGAGTGGACACACCGCCATAGTAACAGTATTGGGCAGCGCCACTCGTCCTGTGAGTGGACACACCGCCATAGTGACAGTATTGGTCAGCGTCACTCATCCTGTGAGTGGACACACCGCCATAGTGACAGTATTGGTCAGCGTCACTCACCCTGTGAGTGGACACACCGCCATAGTGACAGTATTGGGCAGCGTCACTCATCCTGTGAGTGGACACACCGCCATAGTGACAGTATTGGGCAGCGCCACTCATCCTGTGAGTGGACACACCGCCATAATGACAGTATTGGTCAGCGTCACTCATCCTGTGAGTGGATACACCGCCATAGTGACAGTATTGGGCAGCGCCACTCATCCTGTGAGTGGACACACCGCCATAGTGACAGTATTGGGCAGCGCCACTCATCCTGTGAGTGGACACACCGCCATAGTGACAGTATTGGGCAGCGCCACTCGTCCTGTGAGTGGACACACCGCCATAGTGACAGTATTGGTCAGCGTCACTCATCCTGTGAGTGGACACACCGCCATAGTGACAGTATTGGTCAGCGTCACTCATCCTGTGAGTGGATACACCGCCATAGTGACAGTATTGGGCAGCGCCACTCATCCTGTGAGTGGACACACCGCCATAGTGACAGTATTGGGCAGCGCCACTCATCCTGTGAGTGGACACACCGCCATAGTGACAGTATTGGGCAGCGCCACTCATCCTGTGAGTGGACACACCGCCATATTGACACGATTGGGCAGCGCAACTCATCCTGTGAGTGGACACACCGCCATAGTGACAGTATTGGGCAGCGCCACTCATCCTGTGAGTGGACACACTACCATAGTGACAGTATTGGGCAGCGTCACTCATCCTGTGAGTGGACACACCACCATAGTAACAGTATTGGGCAGCGCCACTCATCTTATGAGTGGACACACCGCCATAGTGACAGTATTGGGCAGCGCCACTCATCCTGTGAGTGGACACACCGCCATAGTGACAGTATTGGGCAGCGCCACTCATCCTGTGAGTGGACACACCGCCATAGTGACAGTATTGGGCAGCGCCACTCATCCTGTGAGTGGACACACCGCCATAGTGACAGTATTGGGCAGCGCCACTCATCCTGTGAGTGGACACACCGCCATAGTGACAGTATTGGGCAACGCCACTCATCCTGTGAGTGGACACACCGCCATAGTGACAGTATTGGGCAGCGCCACTCATCCTGTGAGTGGACACACCGCCATAGTGACAGTATTGGGCAGCGCCACTCATCCTGTGAGTGGACACACCGCCATAGTGACAGTATTGGGCAGCGCCACTCATCCTGTGAGTGGACACACCGCCATAGCAGCATGTACAACACTCCCCAATAGGAAGAAAACCCGCTGGGTTGTTCATCCTGTCACTCGTACCCAGACACACTGGGACTGGCTTAACTGTCTCAAGTGAACAGTTCACCGAATAAATAGAATATATTTTATTTAATTTTTATTATTATCTTTTTTAAGGAAGTAATCCTTAATCTACAAAACTCTAAGAACATTAGAATCACTGAAAACATTCTATTACCCATCACAGGTGTGCATTATTCATCACAGATGTACATTACCCATCACAGGTGTACAATACCCATCATAGGTGTACGTGTTGCATACAGTTTACATTACAATAACATTATTAATCCATTTTTCAATTGCAGCAGTAAAATGAAAGTTTATACTATAATACTTGATTTTCTCAATGGTAATTCGAATCGGAACTATCCTATAACGATTACTCGTCCCATCACTAATATATATATATAAAGATTACGAGGACTGTGTGAGAGGGTATTTGTATGCTGATCTTGCTATATTCAGCGTTTATTGCAGTTGTTGGAAGGTGTTGGGGATGAGTCTTGCGCCCCGCTGCCTTGTGAACTCTGACGGACTGTAAACATTGTGTCCCCTGCTTGTGAGTGACGGTACTCAATGGTATATAGTTGTTTAACTTATGTCTTGTCTCTCTCTCTCTCTCTCTCTCTCTCTCTCTCTCTCTCTCTCTCTCTCTCTCTCTCTCTCTCTCTCTCTCTCTCTCTCTCTCTCTCTCTCTCTCTCTCTCTCTCTCTCTCTCTCTCTCTCTCTCTCTCTCTCTCTCTCTCCCCATTCTCATAGGTAGTGGGAAGTTAATACGAAAGGTCTACATCATAATAGAGATGTACACATGTGTCAATATCAGTGGTATCGTCCTATGGTCTTTGAAGTATCAGTATCTGTTCAATTTACGTAAGATACCTGGAGTTCTGTTACGCATGTGTGTACAGGTGTAAAGGATGATCCTGACTCCTGTTAATACTAGATTCAGACCTCTCTCTCCCTTCTATAAGTTCATTTTAAGCTTTGCCCTACAATATTCCCCTTGAACACGGCCAGCATATCTGCTTACAACCATATCTTGAGGTTATCTTGAGAGGATTTCGGGGCTTTAGTGTCCCCGCGGCCCGGTCCTCGACCAGACCTCCACCCCCAGGAAGCAGCCCGTGACAGCTGACAACACCCAGGTACCTATTTTACTGCTAGGTAACAGGGGCATAGGGTGAAATAAACGTTGCCCATTGTTTCTCGCGGCGCCTGGGATCGAACCCAGGACCACAGGATCACAAGTGCAGCGTGCTGTCCGCTCGGCCGACCGGCTCCCAGCTACTGCTGGCAGAATGTGTGTGCACAGTTAAGGATTGGTGACCAATCGTCTCCGTCTTCTCAGACTGATGGAGTACCTTGTATTTAGGAAGAAAGACTACATAAATTAAACCTCGTGTCACTGGAAGACAGGTGAGTGATGGAACACATGATTACATCATATAAAATTATCAGCGGAATTGACAAAGCAGATAAGGACAGGTACTTGGGATGAGAGGTACACGAACAAGGGAACGCAAGTGGAAACTTAAATATGCAAATGAGCCGTTAGAAATAATTATTTCAGTGTTAGAGTAGTGAACTATTGGAATGCACAATACAGTGGAATGGTGGAAGCAGACTCAAAATACAGCTTCAAATCTACAAATCCACAAGGACCGTGACGAGGATTCGAACCTGCGTCCGGGAGCATCCCAGACACTGCCTTAATCGACTGTGCTACGACGAATGCTCCCGGACGCAGGTTCGAATCCTCGTCACGGCCCTTGTGGATTTGTTCATTTGTGCATCACGTTAGTGTGAATTCTGTGTGTAAACTTCAAATCTAGATATGGCTGAGTCTAATAGGCTAATTGACCACTATACACAAGTTGACTGAAGGCTAGGAGGCGGAACCAAAGAGCCTGAGCTCAACCCCAGCAAACACAATTAGCTTGAGTAGCCCTGATCCAAACAAACCTTATAACACGCCTTGACCAAACCTCAATCTAACCCCCCCCCCCCTTCATCAACAAATAACCTGTCCCATCCACTTTCTTTTCCATAAACCCCAATACCCCGCCCCCCCCCCTTCCCGCCAAACACACACCGAAACTATGACGTTTGTACAACGTTCGAACAAGTTTCAACACCCCCTAACCAGTTATAACAACCAATATAGCAAGTTGTAACAACGTTCTAATACGTCATAAACACGTTAAGCCAAGATGTAACAACTTTATTACAAGTTGTAACAAGCGGAAAATAGAGACAGTTTCGGTTTGTGTTTCCAGGGTTTCCATCATTATTTGGATGGATTATTATTATTTGGATTGGATATTATTATTCCGTTTTCACACCCACTCCTGCCCCCTACCCCTCCCCCCCCCACACACACGTCTCACACCATCTTTCTCGATAATCACATAAATTATGTGAGTCGGGTTTTGGTGTTTACATGTAGGTCTATCACCCCTCACTGAAGTCACTGTTTCACTCCCAAGAGACACAAGGAATGCTTCACTGTTGCCGTGCCCACTAGGACCGCTGGGTTACATATACTGGTAGTGTAAGGTTAAGTTACACTAACTTAACCTTACCTTGAGTTAAGTTAAACTTCGTTAATATTATTACACAAAGTGGTTACACATCCCTCTGGACCCCAAACCACCTTCATAGCGGTCGTTCACTCTCTTAAAATCTTCACAGACTTGGGAATTTCGGTTCCGCCTCTCACAAGTCCTTTTTCAACCACCCCCTAAGCTTCCTATAAAGGACTAGCCAATCCCAATCTGCTCTTAATGACTTGAGCGACAGAAATTAATGAGCCACCAGAGGCCAGCGTTTCTGTAACTAGGTCACCCAAAGGGGTTATCCAACCCTTAGCTAATGGCAGGTGATTACCACTGAAGGATTTTGTATTTATAGAAAAGCCAGTCTGGAGGAGAACGTATAACATCTGTATGTAGGATCTTTCTGTCCAGACTAATTACTGTCGCACCGTTCTAGGAGTCCTGCTCTCTGTCAAGCATTGTCTTATGTATGACCCCTCTGTCTTGCGTGACAGTGAATACCAACATTATCCTCAATTTAATAAGACTATCAAAATCCTCAGATTAGGCAAAATTGTAATTAATTTTGCCAATAAAGATGTTAATAATAATAAATCTGTCAAGCAAGAGAGGATTTCAAACGCTTAAAAGCAGCCCTGATAGTGTGTGTGTGTGTGTGTGTGTGTGTGTGTGTGTGTGTGTGTGTGTGTGTGTGTGTGTGTGTGTGTGTGTGTGTGTATGTGTAAATTCAGCTTTTATTAACTGTGTAACTTACAGACTGTGCTGCATTGCGGCCTTTTTACGAATGGTCTGAGCCCGTCGGTGTGAAAATAATAAGGAAGATACATTTTTTCTAACTCTGCCAATTAATTCCCGTGTGTGTGTCTGCTTTGAGAGAAGGAAGATTCTCATTACCCATTTTGGCGATGAGTGCGTGTATTGCATTTTTTAAAGGTATGTTGAGTGTGATGAGGTTGCAGACGACCTTACTAGACTACTTTGCATATTGAGAGCGCTCTGGTGCGGTTTTAACATTCGTTGGAATCTTGGAAAGCTCAAAATAATTTATCTCTTGAACATTGCTGAAGATGCTGCGTCTCCTATGACTTTAATACAAGAAGTCGTGCTGACCTGTGAGGATCTTCCTTGAACAGTTGGTAGAGATGGTGAATGTGTCTCGGATAGTGTGTCAAAAGATGGTGAGTGCAGATGGCGCAGGTGGTGTTGATAGTGAAGGGGAGGGGGGGGGGGGGGGAGAGCGCCTCTCTGAGTCGTACCGTAAATACCTCTCACCAAATTGTCTTGTGCAGCAGATAAGGTCAACAATGTGAGTCTTGGGCACCCATACTGGCCTCTGAGGCCCGGGGTCGTCACTGACCAAAGGTGACACCTATGTCTCCTTGTTTAGTGGGACTTCTTGCTTGTGGGCATCTTGTTGTTTGTGGGCATCTTGTTGTTTGTGGGCATCTTGTTGTTTGTGGGCATCTTGTTGTTTGTGGGCATCTTGTTTGTGGGCATCTTGTTTGTTTGTGGGCATCTTGTTGTTTGTGGGCATCTTGTTGTTTGTGGGCATCTTGTTGTTTGTGGGCATCTTGTTGTTTGTGGGCATCTTGTTGTTTGTGGGCATCTTGTTGTTTGTGGGCATCTTGTTGTTTGTGGGCATCTTCTTGTTTGTGGGCATCTTCTTGTTTGTGGGCATCTTGTTGTTTGTGGGCATCTTGTTGTTTGTGGGCATCTTGTTGTTTGTGGGCATCTTGTTGTTTGTGGGCACCTTCTTGCTTGTGGGCATTTTCTTGCTTGTGGGCATCTTCTTGCTTGTGGGCATCTTCTTGCTTGTGGGCATCTTCTTGTTTATGGGCATCTTCTTGCTTGTGGGCATCTTCTTGCTTGTGGGCATCTTCTTGCTTGTGGGCATCTTCTTGCTTGTGGGCATCTTCTTGCTTGTGGGCATCTTCTTGCTTGTGGGCATCTTCTTGTTTATGGGCATCTTCTTGCTTGTGGGCATCTTCTTGCTTGTGGGCATCTTCTTGCTTGTGGGCATTTTCTTGCTTGTGGGCATCTTCTTGTTTATGGGTATCTTCTTGCTTGTGGGCATCTTCTTGCTTGTGGGCATCTTCTTGCTTGTGGGCATCTTCTTGCTTGTGGGCATCTTCTTGCTTGTGGGCATCTTCTTGTTTATGGGCATCTTCTTGCTTGTGGGCATCTTCTTGCTTGTGGGCATCTTCTTGCTTGTGGGCATCTTCTTGCTTGTGGGCATCTTCTTGCTTGTGGGCATCTTCTTGCTTGTGGGCATCTTCTTGCTTGTGGGCATCTTGTTGTTTGTGGGCATCTTGCTTGTGGGCATCTTCTTGCTTGTGGGCATCTTCTTGCTTGTGGGCATCTTCTTGTTTATGGGCATCTTCTTGCTTGTGGGCATCTTCTTGCTTGTGGGCATCTTCTTGCTTGTGGGCATCTTCTTGTTTATGGGCATCTTCTTGCTTGTGGGCATCTTCTTGCTTGTGGGCATCTTCTTGCTTGTGGGCATCTTCTTGCTTGTGGGCATCTTCTTGCTTGTGGGCATCTTCTTGTTTATGGGCATCTTCTTGCTTGTGGGCATCTTCTTGCTTGTGGGCATCTTCTTGCTTGTGGGCATCTTCTTGCTTGTGGGCATCTTCTTGTTTATGGGCATCTTCTTGCTTGTGGGCATCTTCTTGCTTGTGGGCATCTTCTTGCTTGTGGGCATCTTCTTGTTTATGGGCATCTTCTTGCTTGTGGGCATCTTCTTGCTTGTGGGCATCTTCTTGCTTGTGGGCATCTTCTTGCTTGTGGGCATCTTCTTGCTTGTGGGCATCTTCTTGTTTATGGGCATCTTCTTGCTTGTGGGCATCTTCTTGCTTGTGGGCATCTTCTTGCTTGTGGGCATCTTCTTGCTTGTGGGCATCATAGGTAGTATAGCGAGCAGCGTGAACAGCCACGTGTCAAGATATCACCTCTGGGCGAAGAACCGGAGGGATCTGGAGAACAACCAACGCCACAGAACATTGAAAGAACATTTTAACACTTTTGTCCAAAACAAACGCACAATGACGCCCGAGGGAAGGAACAAAAAAAAAAAAACAATGAGCAGGGGAAAATATATAATGCAATTCGAGAAGGGAAGTGAATTATCAGGAGAAAGCGCCAAGCCATTACGACTATATAGCCCTTGGAAAGGATAAGGATAACGATTTGGGACGGGACTTGTGGGAGGGGGGGGGAGGAGGAGGATGATAAACAAAGATTCCTGCGTAAAATTCCTTTTTAATATATATATTTTTTTTATATTTGTTATCTCTCATCGGAAGTCAAACCGTTGTAACAGAGACGTTTACGAGCCTAAGGACTTGCTGGGTTAAGCAACGAACAGCCACTCTCAGGTTATCTTGAGAGGCTATCTCGAGATGATTTCGGGGCTTTAGTGTCCCCGCGGCCCGGTCCTCGACAAGGCCTCCACCCAAAGGAAGCAGCCCGTGACAGCTGACTAACACCCAGGTACCTATTTTACTGCTAGGTAACAGGGGCATAGGGGTGAAAGAAACTCTGCCCATTGTTTCTCGCCGGCGCATGGGATCGAACCCGGGACCACAGAATCACAAGTCCAATGTGCTGTCCGCTCGACCGACCGGCTCCCATAATGTCAGGGGACATTACCTCGCCAATGAGCAGTACCAAAGCCCGCCAGGATCACAAAGACAGGGGCAGCTGTCAGGGGAGCTGTCAAGGAGGCTGTCAAACGCCTCCGTATGAATACCATTTCGCCGAGGACACGGTCCTCCGTTGGCTGGTCTCAGCGCTAGTGAAATATGGCGCCGCCTTACCTTGAGGTGCTTCCGGGGCTTAGCGTCCCCGCGGCCCGGTCTCCTGTAAGAGACGGTCTCACTAGCCAGCATGTTAGCGTTGTTACGCTTCCTGCCGCCTGCTGGGAAGGGGGGCGAGATTGTCTACAGCGGAAGAATGTCTACAGGGAGAGGAAGAGTGTCTACAGGGAGAGGGAGAGTGTCTACAGGGAGAGGGAGAGTGTCTACAGGGAGGGAAAAGAGTGTCTACAGGAAGAGAGAGAGAGTGTCTACAGGGAGAGGAAGAGTGTCTACAGGGAGAGGAAGAGTGTCTACAGGGAGAGGAAGAGTGTCTACAGGGAGGGAAAAGAGTGTCTACAGGAAGAGAGAGAGAGTGTCTACAGGGAGAGGAAGAGTGTCTACAGGGAGAGGAAGAGTGTCTACAGGAAGAGGAAGAGTGTCTACAGGAAGAGGAAGAGTGTCTACAGGAAGAGGAACAGTGTCTACAGGGAGAAGAAGAGTGTCTACAGGGAGAGGAAGAGTGTCTACAGGGAGAGAGAGTGTTTCTACCGGGAGAGGAAGAGTGTCTACAGGGAGAGGAACAGTGTCTACAGGGAGAGAGAGGGAGAGTGTCTACAGGGAGAGAAACAGTGCCTACACCGCAGAAGAACATCTAGAACCCCTCTTTTGCACATCTTAATTTTTAAGTATAAATGCACGCAGGCAGTTAAGAACACGATAAACTGGGGCATTAAACGAGGCGAAGCTAAAAGGGTATGAGCACTTAGAGTTAACAAGAGGCCAGGTCCTCCTACCCCCCCCCCCCCTCTCCGTTAGCGTCTTGGGAAC
>NC_091186.1:16600038-16667538 GCF_040958095.1 Procambarus clarkii
CTCTCTCTCTCTCTCTCTCTCTCTCTCTCTCTCTCTCTCTCTCTCCTCTCTCTCTCTCTCTCTCTCTCTCTCTCTCTCTCTCCTCTCTCTCTCTCTCTCTCTCTCTCTCTCTCTCTCTCTCTCTCTCTTCTCTCTCTCTCTCTCTCTCATCCACGCCTTCCTTTCCTCTGGAGAATACAGACGTCCTTTCCCAAACAATATTTCTGAACTCCCTTCAATATATTTTCTGTGGGGCGGTGGCAAGAGCAGCAGCCATTGTCCACTAGTATCTCACGTCGGCTACAGGATGTCTTGACTGTCGCTTCCCCCATGACAGGCTTTTTAGCCCTGGCTTCCAACTCTGAACGGCTGGGGGTGGAGATGTGCGTGGCAGACCCTACTAAAGTGGCCCCAAGCCCGTCACCCAGACCGCTGCTTCGACACCTTTGCAAGCCTGGGGACAAGTCTTGACGAAGCCCCTCCACGGAGGAAGCCTCCAGGAAGCCTTGAAACAGTCTGGCGGAGGTACTGGGGAACTACAGTGAAGCCCTGAGACAGTACCATGGAGGTACTGGAGTACCTAGCGTCACCCTGCATACCTCCACGTCTATGTTCTTCTCAATCAACTAATTCCTCAAGTGACACAAATAGAAAGCCACCATAGTACTTTCTTCCTTCTTTCCCCCTTCAAGGATTCTTTGTGGATTTCTGGTGTTTTTCTATAGATTCTTTGTGTACTTCTCCAGTACATACCTATCAGTGACTAAGGGGAAGTGAGGTTTAGCTCTTTATACCCCGCCTACTAGCCTTGTTGTACCTGTTGCGTTCATTCCGTCCTCAGGCTATGTTCATTCCATCCAGCGGTCGACCCCACAGATGCATTCATTAATTTTAACGTGTCGTTCATTCAAAATAGACATTTTCTCAAATATAAATTAATATTGTTATATATTAGCATATTGTGCATATTTAGGCATAGGTTAGGTTAGGAATTTAAGTTCTGTTGGCAATTATTTGTATTTGTAGTACGTGGGTGATGCATTTACAGAGTTGCGAATCGAACAGAGGTTCGATTAGGATTAATACAGTGTATTATTCTCAAACATGTGAAATAAAATTAAATATTTATATATGAAATTTAATTAAACTGAGTATCCCCGAGAATTTGACATTAAACAAAACTTTTGTCTTGGAGCTCATCAAAGAAAACTTATACCATAAACAATTGAAGTTTTAAACAGTTTTCTTTGTTTTAGGACAAAGGTTTCTTTGCCAGTTTACAAATATAATATTATTGGAACCTGATTAAATCTTCAGAGCATCACAAATATCTAGATAAATATCCAGGTGCTGAACCAGTTGTATTTACGTATGTAGGTTAGCTTAGCATTTTAAAAGCACCGACTCACCTTCTGTGGTTGTTCAATAAACCCTTGAACTATATGTTTAACACATCTCTAACCTTGTCCATGGAGGACAGAAGAAAATGTATATATGTTGGTTAGCATTGTAAATGTCTGGCCACGTCTGTGGTAAAATAATAATAATAATAATAATAATAATAATAATAATAATAATAATAATAATAATAATAAATCCCGAAAGAAATGAAGAAAAGGTCCAAACATACGCAATAAGATTCTTTCCTAAGCCGAGGAAACGGAAGTGTATGGAGGGAGAGAATTATCATGAGAAAGCGCCAAGCCATTAAAACTATATAGCACTGGGAAGAAGTCAGGATAAGGATTTGGGATGGGACGGGGAAGAGAAGGAATGGTGCCCCAACCACTTGTGGACAGTCAGGGATCGAACGCCTCAGCACACTGACGGAAAGGGAAACACAAAATATGGGGATATAATAGAGATATTACGAATTGAAGGGAATTTACAAAACACACGAGGTAGTAATGTTCAAAGCGAGAGGACAGTAAAATAGAATAAATGTAAAGGGGGTTTGATGAGCCGTGGAAGCCTTCTGGTTTCTCGGTTTTATATGTAAATATGATTATTAAATATGATTTCGATTATGAAATCGAAAGAACAGTCAAGTGTGTCAAACTATTCTTGGTTCGAATGGCGGAGCTGAGGCTCGACCCTGAGAGCCTATCTATGTGAGTACAGAAGAACCTTAAATAGTTCATTTATAACAATTCGCTTGTAAAATATAATAAGCGATACTCACAGGACAAGACATGTAAAAATATATATATAGTACTAGGAAGCATTCGACGGAGATGGTGGTGGTGGTAGAGTTTTTGTAGTTGTTGTGGTGTTCTTGTAGATGTGGTTAGTGGGTTGTGGTAAGGAGGTGAGGGGGGGGGGGATAGTAGCTGCGATAGAGGTGGTGGTTAAATTAGTGGTGCTTACCTAACAAGTGATTACAGGGATACGAGGTCCAGCTCTATGCATCCCCATCAGACCTGTAAGCCTGAAGCCATTTTTTCTTAGGTTTCTTGACGTTCGAGTTCTCTATCGTGTCTGCTCCTGAAGTTGTGGGTGGAGATGCCTTCGACACATTCCTTTTTACAGTGCATTGCACTTGTTGAATAGCCGTTCCGAGTATATTTCTCCTGACGTTTATTCGACGTATTTGCGTCCCAGCTTCCACCGACGTCTTATTACCCCCCATTTGTTCCTCGATTAAAAAGAGGTTATCCTTGTTCAACTTCTTCATTTCGTTCAGTATTTTGTATGTAGTTAATATGGTCCCTCTGATTAGTCTTTTTTCTATGGTTGTGAAATTCAGTTCCCATAACGTGTCCTCTTAACTTAGTCCTCGTGTTACACTTTTTCCCGTTTCGTTGTATGTTCCACCATGTATGAGTCCAATTCTTGTTCTGTATATTCTAGAATTGTTCTTACACCTTACCTGGGTTGTGTGTCTTTAGTATTAGTGATGGAAAACATATACTTTCGACTCTCTCTCTCTCTCTCTCTCTCTCTCTCTCTCTCTCTCTCTCTCTCTCTCTCTCTCTGTCTCTTCGGTTACTTCTTTCCCATCTTCTTTGTCTTACACATGCTGGAGTTTAACTCTAAGCAGTTCACTCCCTCACTCCCTGGGATCGGTCATTCACACACATTAGGAGCAACAACGAGGCTAGGACCGAGCCTTGGGATGACCTCCGCTTGCCGGCATCCCTACAGATCGGTCAGGTACTCCCTTACCCAGTTCAGCATCTTCCCTATTCTATTATTTCAACTCTTACTATATAATCGAACACAAAAACCCAGTGGTCAGTGGTTCCCTGCGGGCGCCTCATACCCTCTCTACGACCCGTCTGCCTCACTCTGGGTAAACACCAGGCTTTGTGTTGCTGGTGGGTCGTCCCGCCTTCCTTTTTGTGAGCGTTATGATGTATTACCTCAAAACTTGCCTATCCTATCAGCGAAGGATAGGGGGGACGAAGGGGGAAGTGAAGTTTAGGTCTTTATGCCTTCTCTCTCCGCCTACTAACCTTGTGTAAGTGTCTGTCCAATGGATCCACTAGTTTTTCCCTCCATGTTTCGATATCCACTTGTAGGGGAAGAGGTGGAGGTGGGGGAAGGAGGGGTTCTATCATCACCTCCCCCAGTCTTTTCTATATGAAGCTCTGCCCTCACTTTGTCTTACGGGCTCACCATAGCCCGTGCTACATGGACACGTCATTCTGAGTAGCTAAATCTAAAACAACAACAACAACAGCTCACCTTGCTACTGTGGCAGCAACTCTCATCGTCGTCAGGTTGATTTCATTGCATTTGACATATTCCTCTCTATAGGCCTTCAGATATTTGTTGAATGTAAATTATAGCTACCACTCTCTTAATGACCTCCACTGGTGGTAATGGTAGTGGTACCGGATGGTGGTAGTTAGGTGAGGTCGGTGTTTTCTATGAAGCTTTTCAAGGTAAACTAAAATATTCACAATCAATTAGTATGTCACATATGCACTTATTAAATAACCCAATATTGACTATAAGCAAGTACGAGAACGGGTTGGGGTGGTGGTTGTGGTGGTTGTGGTGGTCAGGGTGATGGTAGTGGTAGAGGCAAGTGGGGGCCCCCTGGCCGCTGTTTTTGTGAGGAGAGGATAAACAGGGGCCCATCTTCTTTTATCATACACATGCATACTGGCTATATTATTGGCAACAAATTTGCATGATTGATTCGATCTCTATGCATGTGGTTTGGGCCATGTTTCTGTTCGAGCTCGTGATGGCAATGTGGTGGTTACAGGGGCAGAAGAACGAACTCTTTAATTTTGCAATGGGTATAAAAACCGCGGCCACAGCAACACCAGCCCCCGAGGCAGTTATCCGACGCGAACCACCATGAATATCTAATGATGATGTATGGCTGTTGGCGCCTAGAGCTCTTATGTGCCCTTCGTAACTAGCTTTGTGGAGCTACCTACCACACACACACGTAAGGAACAATGACAACACCATATATCATGTGCCACCTATAAGATATATATATATATATATATATATATATATATATATATATATATATATATATATATATATATATATATATATATATATATATATATATATATATGACAATGTCAGACCACGGAGGAAAATGAAACAGGAAGATGTTTCATTCCTTTTGAGATGTTTGATTCCTTCTGAAGATGTATTTAATATACGAAAGTACTTAAGGAAATTCCTGTTTCATTTTCCTCCGTGGTCTGACATTGTCACATTCTTAATCACGTGTTTATTTTCGTGATACACACACACACACACACACATATATATATATATATATATATATATATATATATATATATATATATATATATATATATATATATATATATATATATATACATATATATATATATATATATATATATATATATATATATATATATATATATATATATCTTGAAGGAAAAAGACTATACCTTTTATAAAAGACTATTCTTATATGTAAATTAATACATATACATATATTAAAATCTGTAAATCACTCCTTCTGAAGATGTATTAATATACGAAAGTACTTAAGGAAATTCCTGTTCCAATTCTTCCTCCGTGGTCTGACAGTCACATTTTTAATCAGGTGTTTATTTTTCGTGATTTACACACATATATTAAAATATGAATAACAGTGTATCCTCTATTGCCCAACCACTTGGGCTGGACGGTAGAGGGATGGTCTGGCTTCATGCAGGTCGGTGTTCAATCCCCGACCGTCCAGAAGTGGTTGGGCACCATTCCTTCACCCCCTTTCCCCCTCCGTCCCATCCCAAATCCTTATCCCGACCATTTCCATGTGCCATGTAGTCGTAATGGCTTGGCGCTTTGCCCTTTTATTATTAATTATTAATTATTAATTATTATGATATACGCATGTGTCATGTACACACTTAAGAGCGTATGCATACAAGAATGCTAAACGCTCCACTATACATACAGCTATACAAAATATTTTATACACTAAAAAGTCTTTATACAATTACAAGGAGCACCAGATGAGAGGGTGAGGCGCGCATGTACACCGGCGCACTTATGCACACACACGCGCCTTCACCAAACATACGCACACACACACACACACATGCGTATGCGCATACGCACGCCCGCAACAACCAAAAAAGAAAGTCATTCTGTTATCCACACAAAAAATCTCCCCATATCCTGTCCGCGCCACCACCCGTCTCCCTGTCATCCCTCGTCCAAGTTTCCCGTATTTAACATTGTCGGACCCAACAGAAAAGTCTTGTGATTCTGTCCAATTTTCCGGTCAAATTCTCGGCCGCTTCAGACGGTGGGAGGGTGTGTGTGAGGGGAGAGGAGGGAGGGACGGGGGGATCAGAAAGGTGGAGGGGTTTAGAGATGAAAAGGGAGGGACATCAGAAAGGGAGGGAAAGGGAAAGGGTGTTTAAGAAGACGATGGAAGAAGCTGGACAGATGGACAAATGGGAAGAAATAAGAGGGACTAGAAGTACTAGTAGTACTGACAGTGGGACCGAAAGAATGGAACAGGAGGAAGGCTTAGACAAAAGTAAAACGGGACACCGATGGGAAGGGAGTATAACGAAGAGAGAGAGAGAGAGAGAGAGAGAGAGAGAGAGAGAGAGAGAGAGAGAGAAAGAAAGAGAGAGAGAGAGAGAGAGAGAGAGAGAGAGAGAGAGAGAGAGAGAGAGAGAGAGAGAGAGAGAGAGAGAGGGACGGAGTCAGGATGCGCCACGGATGGATAAAGAGGCGAGGGATAGGAATCTTAGACATTACAAGAAAAGGAACAATGGGAAGATTCAAGAGTTATTTATGGGAAAAGGAGGGAGGTGTAAGAGAGGGCTAACCGGAGCACCTAGAGAAAGAAGAGGGAAGGAGGAGGAGGAATTAGAGGAGGGAATTATGAATTATAGAGGGAGAATGAGAGAGAGAGAGAGAGAGAGAGAGAGAGAGAGAGAGAGAGAGAGAGAGAGAGAGAGAGAGAGAGAGAGAGAGAGAGAGAGAGAGAGAGAGAGAGAGAGAGCTGCTTACGTAGACAACAGGAAATCAAAGAAGAAAGCGAAAGGAGGAAATCAGAGAAATAAGGGGGGATGAAGTAGAGAAAGAAGGAGAAAGGGTCACAGGGAGATGGAGGTAAAGAAGATTATAAAGAGAGTAGGAGGAGGGATCAAAGAGATAATACAGGAAATAAACATGTATTTAACATATATAAACATGTATTAAACAGAAATAAACAACATTTAACAGTCAACAACAGTATACACTTGCCCCCAGCGGCTATAGTAACATAAATCACCTTATCGGTGACTCGAATCACCCACAATTCCTCATATATTATCAACACTAATGACAATAACTGACCGATTTCCCTTTTCACAAGGCTCGGAACCTTTTAGTGTGTGTGTCTTATTTTCCTTTTGGGTGGCAGAGCCCGACTCCAGGTCTTCAACATCACCGTCTGCTAATTGGTCGCGTGGCCATTTGCATCGTCAGTCACAACTGCTAACACTTTTGCAATGGAAATGTATGATCAGAGGGAGGCAGGCGGCCTCTGGGGGGCGTAATGTAGTCATTCTTTGGTCTCCTGGCCTTTTTTTTTTCTGTATATTTATGAGTTGTAATGCGGCCTTTTCTCGAATTACGTGAGAGTGGTCAGCATTTTTCCACGACATTTAAATATATGCATTAGCGGGGAGGAAAGGGTGGGGTGGGGGGAGAGAGAGAGAGGGGGATGAACAGGGGGAGATAGTGATGGTGGAGGGGGAGAAAGAGAGGGGAAGATGGTGATGGTGGGGGAGAGAGAAGTACCTCTAATCTGTTCCTTATGTTGACACATATTATTTGGTTATGTAGATTAGATCGTATTTTTTCCCCACTTTCCCCGAGTTGTTATAAGCCGATGGGGGGCGGGGAAAAAAAGAGGGGGCGCAGACAACCGGAGGTGGGGAAGTAACGAGAGACTGGCGGGGGGGAGAAGGGGAAATATTGTGGCGACATTAAACATTCAAAGCTGCATCAAAATTCTATGAATACTCTTTTTTTCCCCCCTGCAGCTTGGGCGATGTATTGTTGAATCGTTACATTATATATGCCGTGACAAAGGAGTAATGTTTTAAGGTCTTGGGGGCCAGCGGTTAGGCTATTAGGCTTTCCATTTATAGGTGCAAATTTCCCCTGACTAATTATAACCCATCGTGTTCTCTGCTGTTCTCTTTTTGTTATTCTTCAACCAGTCCTTTCTCTCGAGTGAGAGAAGGGACTCGTTGTTCTTCAATTGGGACAGTTGTTCTTCAACGGCAACTGTTTTCCTTAACCGGAAACGTTCGAATTTATGTCGTGCTTAATCGGAAACGTTCGAATGTACGTCGTGCTTAATCGGAAACGTTCGAATTTACGTCGTGCTTAATCGGAAACGTTCGAATGTACGTCGTGCTTAATCGGAAACGTTCGAATTTACGTCGTGCTTAATCGGAAACGTTCGAATTTACGTCGTGCTTAATCGGAAACGTTCGAATTTACGTCGTGCTTAATCGGAAACGTTCGAATTTACGTCGTGCTTAATCGGAAACGTTCGAATTTACGTCGTGATTAATCGGAAACGTTCGAATTTACGTTGTGCTTAACCGGAAACGTTCGAATGTACGTCGTGCTTAATCGGAAACGTTCGAATTTACGTCGTGCTTAACCGGAAACGCACGAATTTAAGCAACTACCTAACCAATATAGAGATCGATGCATAGCAAACGTTAATATGACGGTGGTTTCCTTTTCTATAACACGTCGCATTTTTAACGTATTAGCCGATTTGATTAGATGAGAGCTATTTGAAGAGTTAAGAGACATTGGAATAGCGTAGGTGTGGTGCCAATGGACAATACTTGCGTAACTGCTTCGTGAATCTGGCCCCAGGTTCGTAAGTGCTTGCGTAACTGCTTCGTGAATCTGGCCCCAGAGCTTTGCTCATCTCCTCTGTTCGAATCTCACTTCTATATATCCTTCACCAAAATTATTGCCACCAGAACTTAGACCCGTAGCCTAACCTAGGCCTAACTATATATATATATATATATATATATATATATATATATATATATATATATATATATATATATATATATATATATATATATATATATATATCAAATTCAAGTAAATGACAACGATAACTTATATATGAGAAAATGCTATACTAAATGGCCCATACTTAACCTACCCGAGGACCCACAAACAGAAAACGAGACATCACGTCAATTTCGCGAGACGCTTCTAATTTGAGCACATCATTCGCTGGATATCGTTTAACTGATGTTTACGAGGCAGACGAAATTGCAAAATCTTGATGCACAGTTTCCAGATGTGGAAGGTATCTAAGACTACTGTAATTTGTATGCCTTCCTACGGGTCTAATACCAGTGGGTGTCGAAGTGTGTACTCACCTATTTGTACTCACCTATTTGTGCCTGCAGGATCGAGCACTGACTCTTGGATCCCGTCTTTCGAGCCATCGGTTGTTTACAGCAATGACTCCGGTCCTATTTCCCTATCATATCTAGTCTTAAAGTTAGTAATCGAGTTTGCTTCCACAACCTGTTCCTTAAGTGCATTCCATTTTTCCACTACTCTCACGCTACAAGAAAACTTCCTAACATCTCTGTGACTCATTTGAGTTTCCAGCTTCCTCCCATGTCCCCTCGTTCTGTTACTATTCCGTGTGAACATTTCGACTATGTCTCACTCTCTCAATCCCCCTGAGTATTTTATACGTTCCTATCATATCCCACCTCTCCCTTCTTTTTTTCTAGTGTCGTAAGGCTCAGTTCCATCAGCCTTCGTGTGTGTGTGTGTGTGTGTGTGTGTGTGTGTGTGTGTGTGTGTGTGTGTGTGTGTGTGTGTGTGTGTGTGTGTGTGTGTGTGTGTGTGTGTGCGTGTGTGCGTGTGTGTGTGTGCGTATGTATGTATGTATGTATGTATGTATGTATGTATGTATGTATGTATGTATGTATGTATGTATGTATGTATGTATGTATGTATGTGTGTGTTTATGAGCGTGTGAATATATGTGAAACATACGTGAAAACACTCGAATATGCACGAAACACACGCCAGCGAACGGCGTGCGTTCGCTGGCGTGTGTCAGTAAGTCCTTACCTTAAAAAAAAAAAAAAACTTAAGAGGCCTCTTCTCCTTCTTTTCTTGTGTTCACCTCCCGCCGCTCACTCTGGCGGTACAAAGCTTCTTTATACCAGCATGAATGACAGTTATCCTTCAAAGAGACTCTTAAGAGAATCCACAGATATGTAAACTAACCCATTACTGTTATTAGGCGAGAATTCTTTTAATCTCTCTCCTGGGGGTTGGAATATGGCTTCTCTTCGCGCTCTGCTATTTTCCTTTTGAAGGATAAATAGCGGCGAGTGTGTTGAAGGGGGGGAGAGGGGAATAATCCAGCGAATGACCATTGTTGAGAAGCTGACAAAGGCTGAGTCTTCGCTGTCCACCTCCTGGACGCAAAGGCAAAAATCAACTTCATTTCAACTAATGGACATTGCTATACAAAGGTGGTCCAAGCGGTGTGTGTGTGTGTGTGTGTGTGTGTGTGTGTGTGTGTGTGTGTGTGTGTGTGTGTGTGTGTGTGTGTGTGTGTGTGTGTGTGTGTGTGATCCAATCTTCCGTGGTGTTCCACATCTGTGGTTTCACGAACTTAACAAGTATAAACGCTCAAGGATCCGTCTGCCCCGCGTCCGGCACCTTAATCCGGCATCATTTATCTCACGACACTTGATCACGAATCAGCATCACCTGACCCCCACAGGTCTCTGGCGCCATTGTTAATTATCAAAAGGTCTTTTAACCAGGTCTCTTCCTCCCCCTCTCTCGACAATTCACCACACACTACACTCTCACATTCCGTAATTATTAAGAATTATTTCAAGCATCTCGAAAAAATTCTCTGATCTCACTCGCGATTACGAATGAGATCAGCATCGCTACCCATTTCTTACCTTAATTTACCTGTGGGGGCTAACTATCTCTCTAATGGCCTCGCGAATTGGCCTATTCCGTACAAAATACGGGAAATTAGAGACATCCAACAATTTTCAATTTACCTGAGGGCTACTATTTCTCTAATGGCCTCAACGAGGAGATGAAGCCGGCGGCTTGTCAAAGGGGCCCCACAATTTGTCCTGATTTGCCTGAACTGTCTTGTTCACAAATTTTTTTCAGTCACGACCCCCCTCCCAATTTTTCAAATATTTGAAAATATTATTATATTTTGAGATGATTAAATATTTGAGATTCAAATATTCTTACATTACTTATCGAACACTATATTCTCAGTCAAATATATTTCTTGCAACAATATACCCGACCCCCATATACCATACCAGAGTATACCCGACCCCGATACACCCACTCACAGTACCCAACGACAATGTTCTGCAAAATGACAGTCGTCATCGTGCCTTTAGCTCGTCACGTGACACTGTGTATACCTTCGCCCCGTCCCTGACGTCTCCCTGACGTCTCCCTGACGTCTCCTACAACCTCTCGCAGCCAGGTATAAGTGTGCGAGCACTTCCGTCACTTGTGATACACTTTCCCCCCCCCCTCTTCGTATCGATTCGTCACCTCCAAAACAGGTGTGTGTGATACCAATCACATGTGATACCAATCACAATGTGATTCTCAGCCCATTCCCCCCTCCAACATTTCATCACAGTCACAGTGATTCGTAGCAATTGACTTCCAATAATTTTATCACAATCTCTTGTGATTTTTTTTTTTTACACACCTAAAAGGGGTACCACCTCTGGTGCAACTGTATGGACCCATAGCCTCGGAGAAGAAAATAATGAGTACTCAGAGAAGACTTGTGGATCCTCACTGAAGAGATTGTGGGTGAACTTTATCACAATACGAGTTTGAACTTTATATACACGCTTCTAGTGTGTTTCTAGCCTTCTATGTCGCGGAGGAGGAGGAGGAGGAGTTATGAGGGGAAAGTACCAAGCCATTACGACTATATAGCACTGGGAAGGTGGTCAGGATAAGGATTTGGGATGGGACGGGGAAAAGGAATGGTGTCTAACCACTTGTGGACGATTGGGGAGTAAACGCCGACCTGCATGAAGCCAGACCGTCACTTCTACCGTCCAGCCCAAGTGGTTGGACCCTTCTATGTCGAGAAACTGTCTTTTGAAGATTGCAACGATTTGTTAAGAGAAATCTAACACTTTCTAATGTCTAACGCATATTAGGTTCTGAATTCCACATGCACCTGAGTCTTTGATCTGTTTTTGAGAGACTTCGATAATCATGTAACCTGCTTATTAATGTTCTGTGGCTTCTGCTGTAAAGGTTTCGTATACATTGTATATGTGGGGCCTGACAGCTGAGTGGACAGCGCTCGGGATTCGTAGTACTAAGGTTCCGGGTTCGATCCCCCGGTGGAGGCGGATACAAATGGGCAGAGTTTCTTTCACCCTGATGCACTTGTTCATCTAGCAGGAAATAGGTACCTGGGAGTTAAGACAACTGCTGCGGGCTGCAGCTTCCTGGGGGTGTGTAACAAAAAGGAGGCCTGGTCAAGGACCGGGCCGCGGGGATGCTGATATGCGTCCCCGCATAATATTCGCTAATATACAAGCGACATGACACGTCCTTCCCTGTCTTGAGCAGTCGACATGACACTTTCCTTCCGTGTCTTGAGCAGTGACATGACACTTCCTTCCGTGTCTTGAGCAGTGATATGACTCAGCCCAAAATGCACTGAGCATAGGCCGGACAGACAGCCAACCAGCCAGCCAGCCAGCCAGCCAGCCAGCCAGCCAGCCAGCCAGCCAGCCAGCCAGCCAACCAACCAACCAGCCAGTCAACCAACCAGCCAGTCAACCAACCAGCCAGCCAACCAGCCAGTCAACCAACCAGCCAGTCAACCAACCAGCCAGCCAACCAACCACCCAGCCAGCCAACCAACCAACCAGCCAGCCAACCAGCCAGTCAACCAACCAGCCAGTCAACCAACCAGCCAGTCAACCAGCCAGCCAGTCAACCAACCAACCAGCCAGCCAACCAGCCAGTCAAAGAACCAGCCAGCCAACCAGCCAGTCAACCAACCAACCAGCCAGCCAACCAGCCAACCAACCAACCAGCCAGCCAACCAGCCAGTCAACCAACCAACCAGCCAACCAGCCAGTCAACCAGCCAGTCAACCAACCAACCAACCAACCAGCCAGCCAACCAGCCAGTCAACCAACCAACCAACCAACCAGCCAGTCAACCAACCAACCAGCCAACCAGCTAGTCAACCAACCAGCCAGTCAACCAACCAGCCAGTCAACCAACCAGCCAGTCAACCAACCAGCCAGTCAACCACCCAGCCAGCCAGCCAGCCAACCAACCAGCCAGTCAACCAACCAGCCAGCCAACCAACCACCCAGCCAGCCAACCAACCAACCAGCCAGTCAACTTGCCAGTCAACCAACCAACCACCCAGCCAACCAGCCAACCAGCCAGCAGCCAGCCAGCCAACCAGCCAGTCAACCAACCAGCCAACCAGCCAACCAGCCAGTCAACCAGCCAGCCAGCCAACCAACCAACCAGCCAGCCAACCAGCCAGTCAACCAACCAGCCAGCCAACCAGCCAGTCAACCAACCAACCAGCCAGCCAACCAGCCAGTCAACCAACCAACCAGCCAGCCAGCCAGCCAGCCAACCAGCCAGTCAACCAACCAACCAGCCAGCCAACCAGCCAGGTTAAGTGAGTGGCCGTGGCCGACACACTAAGCCGGACTGACCTAAGTTGTGAGCTTAAGACTGTATTACAAGGGGATCTGGTGCCTGTAATCGCCGCCAAATAGCCGGAGTCAATACAGGCCCTTGACTGGTATGCGATGATGGTGTGTTGGCGTGCTGGAAGATTACCTTAATTATTTTGGCCCTCGCTCGATGCTCAAGGTGGTGGTGGTGGTAGTGAGAGGGGGGGGGGGGGGGAGGAAGTCTTGGCGTGATTATTATATTAGATGACTTATTTTGGCCTTGTCCAACCACTTGGGCTGGTCGGGAGAACGCCGGCCTCGCTGCCTGCAAGGGGCTGGAGTGAAGAGATAAGCCAATAAGACTATGTAGCCCTTAGAGGGGATATGGGGACAATGGGACCGGATACGACGGGAAGGAAGAATGGTGGCTAACCCCTTGGACCATCCAGGATGGAACGCAGACCTTCAAGAAGCGAAGCCAAATGTAAATTCAGGTAAATATAGGACTTCAAGAGTGTTGAGACAGAAACAAGACTTGTTGTTGTTTAAGATTCAGCCACTCGGAACAAAAGTTGCAAGTAGCACGGGCTATGGTGAGCCCGAAGTGGACTTACCTGGTAGAAGAGCGGCGGGGCTGTGAACCGTGACACACAGGTGGGGGGGGGGGCGTGTGATATACAGCATTGATATCGAATATTCCAGGTAAACTCTGTCCTTAATTAGGATGATTATAATGTCAATGGGGACATGACGAATAACGATTCCCGCTCCTGTGCCAGGTAAGTCCACTAGGGGCTCACCATAGGCCGTGCTACCTGGAACTTTTTCTTCTCAGTAGCTGAATCTTAAACAACAATTCAACGTCAAGTGAGGCTATTAAACTCCAATGTGAAATATAAAATATGTCTGGGATGCTCCCGGACGCAGGTTCGAATCCTCGTCACGGCCCTTGATGGATTTGTTCTTAAAATATAAGACTTCAACGTGAAATTCCCACAAAAACCAAAATTGCCCAAACGCCGCGCGTTACGCGGACTCTGCGAAGTATGTTGTTATGTGCTATGATACATGTGACTTCTTGTGTCAGGTGTGTAATCAATATTTGAATCTTGAAGACTTCTCATGACAGGTGTGTAATCAATATTTGAATCTTGAATTGGAATCTCATTGTGGCGTCCAGCAGACGGAGACGGCTCATTTGCCCATTAGTATTGCGTGC
This sequence comes from Procambarus clarkii, assembly GCF_040958095.1. Classification (NCBI taxonomy): domain Eukaryota; kingdom Metazoa; phylum Arthropoda; class Malacostraca; order Decapoda; family Cambaridae; genus Procambarus; species Procambarus clarkii. The sequence continues at coordinate 16,614,445 of NC_091186.1, forward strand.
AGGCGACACTCACCACGATAACGCACAAGATAGCAACGCATTACATTACGCATAAGATTGTAACGCACTAAATTGCGCATAAGTACATCAATGCATTAAACTATGCATAAGACATCAACGCATAAGATTACGCATAAGACGCCAACGCAATAAGACGCCAACGCAATAAGACGCCAACGCAATAAGACGCCAACGCAATAAGACGCTAACGCAATAAGACGCCAACGCAATAAGACGCTAACGCAATAAGCCGCTAACGCAATAAGCCGCAAACGCAATAAGACGCCAACGCAATAAGCCGCCAACGCAATAAGACGCCAACGCAATAAGACGCCAACGCAATAAGACGCCAACGCAATAAGACGCTAACGCAATAAGACGCTAACGCAATAAGACGCTAACGCAATAAGCCGCCAACGCAATAAGACGTCAACGCAATAAGACGTCAACGCAATAAGACGCCAACGCAATAAGCCGCCAACGCAATAAGACGTCAACGCAATAAGACGTCAACGCAATAAGACGCCAACGCAATAAGACGCCAACGCAATAAGACGCCAACGCAATAAGACGTCAACGCAATAAGACGTCAACGCAATAAGACGCCAACGCAATAAGACGCCAACGCAATAAGCCGCCAACGCAATAAGACGTCAACGCAATAAGACGCCAACGCAATAAGACGCCAACGCAATAAGACGCCAACGCAATAAGACGTCAACGCAATAAGACGCCAACGCAATAAGCCGCCAACGCAATAAGACGTCAACGCAATAAGACGTCAACGCAATAAGACGCCAACGCAATAAGACGCCAACGCAATAAGACGTCAACGCAATAAGACGCCAACGCAATAAGACGCCAACGCAATAAGACGTCAACGCAATAAGACGCCAACGCAATAAGCCGCCAACGCAATAAGACGTCAACGCAATAAGACGCCAACGCAATAAGACGCTAACGCAATAAGACGTCAACGCAATAAGACGTCAACGCAATAAGACGCCAACGCAATAAGCCGCCAACGCAATAAGCCGCCAACGCAATAAGACGTCAACGCAATAAGACGCCAACGCAATAAGACGCCAACGCAATAAGACGCCAACGCAATAAGACGTCAACGCAATAAGACGCTAACGCAAAAAGACGCTAACGCATAAGACGGCACCGGAAATACAGGGGAGTGAGGGCCCCTCAATACACACAAACGTATACACCACACTATTGTGTATAAATACACAGTGAGAAGGTTGCATGACTACGGGCTCGCCATAGCCCGTGCTACTTCGTTCTGAGTAGCTAAATCTGAAGGAACATGATGTACATTTATTGCAGGCGCGACAAAGAGCGTCGGGTGCCAAAAACTGTTGCATATGCAATATTGTTGAGTTGGGGTGGGGGGTGTGGGGTGGGGTGGGGGGGGGGGTATTTATAAGGTGGGTGAGTGGGCTTCGCACAACCCACTTGGAGGAGGACATGGTCACGAGGGCGAGCTGTTTTTCCCCTCATCGGGTTATGCCCTTGACGAGAATTATGATGCTACGGGCTCACCATAGCCCGTGCTACTTGGATCTTTTTGTTCCAGGTAGCGAATCTTAGACAACAACAAGAAGAAGAGAATTATGAGGGACGAGTGGGAGCCGGTGTCACAAAACTGACACACACACACACACACACACACACACACACACACACACACACACACACACACACACACACACACACACACACACATGTGAGCACACACACACGGGACACCACGAGCGTAGCTCTCATCCTGTAACTACACTTAGGTAATTACACTTAGGTAATTACTAAGTGAGTACACACTTTGGCCTCGCAGTTGAGTGGACAGCGCTTTGGGGTCGTAGTCCTAAGGGGCTCGGGTTCGATTACCGGTCGAGACGGAAACAAATGGGCAGAGTTTCTTACACCCTGATGCGTCTGTTCACATAGCAGTAAATAGGTACCTGGGAGTTAGACAGTTGCTACGGGCTGCTTCTTGGAGATGTGTGTGTGTGTGTGTGTTTTAGAGAGAAATACATGTAGTAGATATAATAGAGGAAAAATAGATAGGTTAGAAAGGCGGGGTCCAAGAGCTAATAGCACTATTCTGTAAATACAAATAGTAAAAAATGGTAAATGGTGTAACACTCATGACCTCCCCCCCCCCCTCTTAGAGTTCACACCCAGGGTAGCCTTCTCCAAGAGGCTCAGCCCAGATGACCTCCGGATTATCTTGTATGTTGATTAAAAAAATTCCTGGGTTAGTCTTAGTCAGCATAGTTTCAAGTATGTAATATTTCACGATACTCTTGTCAAACATTGCAATGGAATTAGACCCCAGATTCTTATGTGTAAACATCCATGGATCTCCCCCTTTTGGCCAGGTCAGAGGTCAGTCACACACGTAATTAATAACTCCTCTCTTGAAGAGTGTATGGTGAATGTCAAACAAGTTTAATGAAAATTCTTGAGTGTTTGTACACGTGTGGCCGATCTTTTAGATTCTTGGGGTAGGTAGCAACAGAAAGTCTCCCCCTCCCCCCCTGTTGAGTTGTATATAGAGGTCCTGTAGAGACTTAGTTGGGACAGAGTGCCGAACACCGGGGCCCAGAGAGGTTGTGGAGAACATCGGGAGGTGACAGAAGGAGAGACAGAGGTCTTAAGGTAATGTGTGTGATCTCTGAGGTTTTGTTCCATGTCCAAATTTCTTAAATTTTTGCCAGTGTTAGAGTAGGATTTATAAGTGGTGATTGACATAATTTTGGTCTCAATAAACTCATGCTAAATTTCCCGTCTGTGTCAATTGTTGAATCCTCTTAGCCTTTTGGATATAGTGGCTGACAACCGTTTTCATAATTAATGACAGTCATAGAAAGTACTCTCCAAGTCAAGCAATGTTTCTTGCCTCGTTGCTTGATACAGTCTCAATGGTCGAAGGCAGATGGTGGCAGCGTATTTAATCCTGTGTAGCATTTCCTTGTTGGCAGTGTACCTTTTTAGTTCCGGTGTAACCATCACATGTCAGCCCATAACCAAGTGCAACCGATGGGGAAGTGTTACTCAGGATAAGTAGTGTGTACATTATTAGTTTAGTATCCATTATAGTGATGTCATTTTAGAGGGGTGTTACAATTGGTGGTATTACAATGGTATACACACACACACACAGACACACACACCCACACACACACACACACACACCCACACACACACACACACACACACACACACACACACACACACACACACACACACACACACCCACACACACACACACACACACACACACACACACACACACACACACACACACACACACACACACACACACACACACACACACACACACACACACACACACGAAGTCATTCAAAGGCTCGGTAATATTTACGAAGCATCATAGATAAGATAAGAGGCTCCACTGCCAAATAATGACACAGGGAGGCCGCAGATGAATATCGACACCCGTCAGCCAGCGCCCCCACTGGCCACCATGTGGCCACCATCGTCACCAATTCATGAAAGCTGCCACAATAAGCAATGTAATATACACGGCTGTATATCAGGTATTGATGGAGACTTTTAAATAACACGCCGGAGCCGGTAGATCCGTCTCTCGAGAGCTGCTCAGTGAAGCATTCATTTTTCAACCAGATTGGTCATAACGGGCAGCCATTGCCTATTCTGTCTTCTTCTGACGTTGTCTTGTGTTCTTTCTTGTCAGTCACTCAGGATTCCACTTTTTGTCCTCGTAAGTTTAACATTTATTACTTGCATGGCATGAAGGACGGAATTATTGAGATCTTGTTAGTTGTCAAGATTCGTGGAGGGGTTAGTGTGTGTGTGTGTGTGTGTGTGTGTGTGTGTGTGTGTGTGTGTGTGTGTGTGTGTGTGTGTGTGTGTGTGGGTGTGTGTGTGGGTGTGTGTGTGGGTGTGTGTGTGTGTGTGTGGGTGTGTGTGTGTGTGTGTGGGTGTGTGTGTGTGTGTGTGTGTGTGTGTGTGTGTGTGTGTGTGTGTGTATGTGTGTGTGTGTGTGTGTGTGTGTGTGTGTGTGAGTGTGTGTGTGTATTCATACACCTATAAATACTTAACAGTCCACAAACTATATTCTAGCCACTTCAAGACTCCGAACCAATATAGAAGCATCAAGAGGAAGTATGGGCCAATAGGCCCTCTGCAGTTACTTCCATCCTTATGCTCTCATACCCAACTAATACCCATACTTTCGTGTTCTGTCTTGTATTTGTCACAAGTTTGTTCACCTCATCCAAAACTGTTGCACTATATCACCTCACCGAAATGCGAGTATAAGTATGACGGATTAGCTGACTCTGTTTACTGTTTACAGGTTACAGTTTTGTGTGTAAACCAAAGTCTTTGAAAATGTAATAAGTTATTACGAAACGCGTTCAAGCGTCGCGTCAGACTAGAAATAAAAATGAATTTTGGAGAACTGATTTTTCAATTACCATCGACAGTGAAAAGAAACATAAGAAATATTGAGAAAATTTGTGTTAGAATTATTAATCTTACCTTTTCGGTTATATTTAACAACATATGTTTACAAGAAAGACTTCTACCAAAATATACTAATATATGGACTATCCCATTTGGGGGCTATATATAATAAAATACAGAACAGGATAAAATAAGTCAGTCAATAATGAAGAAAAACCTTGTGCAAACACCTCCCCCCTTCCCCCCCTTGTATACCCCATCACCCACCAAGACCCCCCATTTCCACTCCTCCGGCATCTATACACATCTCCCACCCCCCAACCCCATTCTTGCAACCCCCCATTCCTCTACCTTTACCCAATTTCCGCAAACGATGAACAAACGAAAAATGCAAACGAGGCAAAAAAGACGCAATTTCCCCATTAAAAAAAAAAACAGGAACTGACACTACAATGTCCGGCGTATACCGCAGGGACCAGATTCACGAAGCAGTTACGCAAGCACTTACGAACGTGTACATCTTTCCTCAATCTTTGACGACTTTGGTTACATTTATTAAACAGTTTACAATGCATGAAAACTTCCCAATCAATTGTTGTTATTGTTATAAACAGCCTCCTGGTGCTTCGGAGCTCATTAACTGTTTAATAATTGTAAACAAAGCCGCCAAAGATTGAGGAAAGATATACAAGTTCGTAAGCATTTACGCAAGTACTTACGAACTTGTATATCTTTTCTCAATCTTTGGCAGTTTTGTTTACACTTCTTAAACAGTTTACAAGCATGAAAACTTCCCAATCAACTGCTGCTATTGTTATAAAACAGCCTCCTGGTGCTTCGGAGCTCATTAACTGTTTAAGAAGTGTAAACAAAGCCGCCAAAGATTGAGAAAAGATATACAAGTTCGTAAGTACTTACGTAACTCCTTCGTGAATCTGGCGCCAGGGCCGGGAAGACCCAGCTCAAGGCGCCTGCCTTCCTAACGTGTGGATTTGCACAATAGACTGACCACTCCGACCCAGAAATAGTCAAGGGAGTTTAATGTCCATACCGCTGTTTGTTTCTCATTTTAGGAGGCCGGCAGACGGGTAATTGGCTCAGAGCAGGAGAAAAACCCCCGGTGTGCATACTGGAGGCTCGGCCAGTGAATCTTTTATCAGACTCCTCTCGACAAATATTATGAATTATTCGATATTATATCAGTAATTGTTTCTAAATTTCACAGTTCATAGAGAGGAGGGAGGATAGGATAGCCATGTGATGGGGTTAGGGGGAGGGAGGGAGAGGGAGAGAGAGAGAGAGAGAGAGAGAGAGAGAGAGAGAGAGAGAGAGAGAGAGAGAGAGAGAGAGAGAGAGAGAGAGAGAGAGAGAGAGAGAGAGAGAGTGAGAGAGAGAGAGAGAGTAACTGATCGACTTCAAAACGGTTTTAATATGAAATGTAAAAAAAAAAAATCAGCCCTTGCCCCGTCAAATGAACATCAACAACAGTCCACCAATGAACATCAACAACAGTCCACCAATGAACATCAACAACAGTCCACCAATGAACAATCGACAACAGTCCACCAATGAACATCAACAACAGTCCACCAATGAACAATCGACAACAGTCCACCAATGAACAATCAACAACAGTCCACAATGAACAATCGACAACAGTCCACCAATGAACAATCAACAACAGTCCACCAATGAACAATCAACAACAGTCCACCAATGAACATCAACAACAGTCCACAATGAACAATCGACAACAGTCCACCAATGAACAATCAACAACAGTCCACCAATGAACAATCGACAACAGTCCACCAATGAACAATCGACAACAGTCCACCAATGAACAATCAACAACAGTCCACCAATGAACATCAACAACAGTCCACAATGAACAATCGACAACAGTCCACCAATGAACAATCAACAACAGTCCACCAATGAACAATCGACAACAGTCCACCAATGAACAATCAACAACAGTCCACAATGAACAATCAACAACAGTCCACCAATGAACAATCAACAACAGTCCACCAATGAACAATCAACAACAGTCCACCAATGAACAATCAACAACAATCCACCAATGAACAATCAACAACAGTCCGCCAATGAACAACATCTTAAACAACAGTCCACCAATAAACATCTTTAACCACTGCAATAACATGAGCAGCAGAAGACTATTCAGCCACAGAACTTCAGCCAGCATCCCCCCACCCCGAGGCTAGCGATACCTGGAGCTTCGTAATCACTTCATTAACGCTCGCGTTCTTGAAGATATCCCCCACAATGTACCCACAATTCAGCCAGTAGGCCCTTACTGATCACACCTGGCCCTGTATGCCAATCCTGCGTGATGGGGGACATTTTTAGCATCACGTACCTATAGTTCTCGACACTGTACCATCACATAGCCTAGGAACAGCCGCACAAGTACCTAAATGAGCAAATAAAACAATGATTAAAAACCTTAGCAGCAGCAGCAGCATCCGGAGAAACAGAATAGCAGTACCGGACAGTAACAGAGAATAGCAGCAAAGTCAGCAGTGGGAACAGCAGCAGCAGCCGTAGAGAGAGAACAAGATGGGAATGTTAAATACATCAGCGTCTCCCACTATTATGGGTATGTAAAACAGCGCCGTCTGGCGCCTCGGCTCTATTATTAAGTACATTTTTGACGGATGCAACGCCCCCGCGCCCGCTCCCAGACGGCAGCCACGACTATTATTGAACACGCCTCCGATGCTCTACATTTTGGATCACCGAATTATTCAGTGCCATAACCTTTCACCCTTTATTATATTGTGTGTGTGTGTGTGTGTGTGTGTGTGTGTGTGTGTGTGTGTGTGTGTGTGTGTGTGTGTGTGTGTGTGTGTGTGTGTGTGTGTGTGTGTATTCGTTGCCCTAAACGCTATGTGTATTAGTGGCTTTAGGTATTATATGTACTAGCTCTATCTATAAACACGAGATTATGTTTGTGAATCTATGTATATACTTTTCCTGAATAAAATATATATATATATATATATATATATATATATATATATATATATATATATATATATATATATATTATATATATATATATATATATATATATATATATATATATATATATATATATATATATATATATATATATATATATATTGGTGAAAATTCGCGACTAACCTAGGACCGGGCCGCAGGGGGACATTGAGCCCCGGAATCATGACACGGTTAGCTTAACAAGGGGCCAGCAATTCACAGGTTCCACAGTTTACAACCACACAAGCTGAGACAGTGAATCCCTAGTCCCCTCCCCCCACCCTCCCTAATCTTCCCTTCGACTATCCATATTCAAAGCTATTCATAGCTTTCAACCCCGTTTTACTCTCTATTTCGTCAATTTTCATTAGTATCTTGTATGCCTCTTTCATCCCCCCTCCCCCCTTACTCAAATTCATCCACTATTCCAGTGTGTGTGTGTGTGTGTGTGTGTGTGTGTGTGTGTGTGTGTGTGTGTGTGTGTGTGTGTGTGTGTGTGAGCGTGCGTGCGTGCCTAGCCGCTGTTTTAATATTGATATCTACCGCCGTAATATGACGGTTCATCCATATATGACCAATGGGCGCACCTGTGATATTTGGGGGCCGGGAGGAACTATGCATGAAGGAGGAGGATGAATGATAGAGTGACCTGGCTGGAGTGGGCATGAAGGACCATCAATGATGGAGAAAGGCAGGTGGCGCAGGCACGGAGGAACAATAGGGAGGACCCCTGCTTCAGGGGGAACATGGGGGGCGCGAAGGAACTTGCTTCAGGAACCGCAGGGAAGAGGTAACTCCGATTACGCCTCGCGGAGTCTATGGTCGACCAGGACGTCTCGGAATGGGTAACTGAAGAAAACCGAGCCAAACCTGATTATGAGAAAGACGGAACCGAGCATGAGGAAGATGGGGCCAAGTCTGGGGGAGATATAATTGAGAAGGGGCCCTAGTCTGCTGAAGTATATATATGAATAAAGTATTTATTATTAATTATTGCTTTAATTATTAGTAATTATTACAGCATTATTTTTTGTGTTGCTGTCATCAAACATTAACTAAAACAAATCGGGCAAACCAGATGAAACAAATTAAAGCACAGTAATGTGAAATGGAGAAATTACTTAACATCACCGAGAAGAAACGGCTGTAATAATGAGAAAAGTTGAGACACCAGTAAATGAGAGAGAGAGAGGGGATGGGGGGAGGGGGAATTCCTGCCCTCCAATATTCAGTCCACGATGAGACACTTTTCACACAAATATTATTTTCTGATCTACAATATACAGGCCAGGATGAGATATATCAGGTGTCAATATCATTCTTTGCTCTCCACTATTCCTATCACGATGAGACATATTTAACATTAATGTCATTCATCATTTTCTACTCCGATACGTATTAAGGTAAAGATGAGACACATATCGCCCAAACATCATTTCCTGATGAGCCATATTAAAACCACTGATGAGATAAGCCCCAAATATTCCTCCCTGCTCTTATAATATTCAGACCTCCGCTGAGAAACATATAGAACCCCAAAATGATTTCCTTGCTCTCCAATATTCGGACGAGGATGAGACACATTATCATCTCGCATAACCAAAAATAGTATTAATATCCCACAGGAGGGTCAAAGGCACCAAATGTGTATCAAAACGCAGAAACAAAAGAACGGTGAGACATCTTTACCTGAGCGCGCGTCATTAGGGGGAAAGTTTAGGAATGGAAATATGGGATTTAATTAATGTCGAGTTATCGCCGGATTAAGCTGTTTTCCCCCCGCAAGATCGGCATATTTCGAACCGAATGGGGTCGGGGGGGAGGGCGGGGGCGGGGGGGCGGGGGGGGGGGAGGGGGGTTACACAGTCAAATGAATCCATAATCCAAAAATTTTAGGGGGAGAAGTTGGAGCAAAATAAACAAACAGTGTGGAACGAAGTATTGATTAGCAGTCCGCAGTAGGATGCATAATCATTCCCTCTGGGCATGATCTTTATTTAAACAAATGTAAATTTCCCGGGCAAAAAACAGCTGCGAGAATTTTTCCATTCTTTCCTAATTAATGCGCAGATGGAGAATTGTTTTGTTTCCCTCGCTTGATGAAAACTCGTTGCTCGGTGTGTGAAAAAGACGAAATTAATGTTTACGGAGAAATTTTTCTTGAAGCGACTTTTCCCGTGTGTTTCAACTTATCTTTCAGTTGTTTTAGTATCTTTTTTTTTTTCTTTCCTCCCCCTCCCTCCCTCCCTCTCTCTCTGCCGCTCGAAAACATACAAGCCGGTTCTTTAATCATTTGGTAATTCTTTTGTTCGACTTGGGCATAGATAGGAAAATATGTTTGGTGGTAATTACTGGAGGCGCGCACGCGCGCGTCGAGAGGATGGGACCCGTCGCTGGTAGTTTGTGATTTTCTAAGATGCAAAAATTGAGTCAACTTAATAAATATTGCATATTGGAGGAAACATCGTGTACGACCTCAAGTATCACTCAGATAAAAACCAGATCAACACATTCTACAAAACAATGAAGCAACACAGCTACAAAAACCACCAATAAAACAACCCAAAAAAACTATTAAACCATTAAACAGGAACATCACAGCCTATTAACCCCCCAAAAAATTACATTTTATATTTCTGAAAATTGTCGCCTTCTTACAAGGATCATCTTGATTAAAATTTTGCTTACCCACAAGAAAGCAAAACAGTGGTGGAAGCGGCTCTCCTCGCCCACCCCAGAGGGGTTATTTGCTGAAGACGCCAGCCCTAACCCTTAGGGCTGGGGGTAGGGGGGTAGGGGGGAGAGTGTACCTCTCACCCTTTAGGGAGGGAGAGGGAGAGAGAGAGAGAGAGAGAGAGCATTCCCTCACCCTAGGGGAAGAGGCAAAAGGGGTGAACACAGACAAAAAATGTATATTCTATTCGTTTAGAGGGAGGCAAGGCTTTATTTTTATCTGTTTTATTATCCGATAGCAAATACGCTAAATGATTAAATGTAAGTGTAATTATTTACATACTTGGCGTAAAACTGCGTAATGTAAACCTGAGAAGCTGCGGGTGATCCCATTCACTCCTCCCCCCCCCCCTCCACACACCCTCTTCCCTAGGTAAGGGCAGCATAAGAACTAAAAGATATAGGAGTTAGGGGGAGCAATGTTCTTTACATACAAAATGCTCAGGGGAATTGATTGCAGACAAGGGGGCAGATTGCATGCAATGGGTGGCAGCCTCCATAATCAGGTTCATAGGTAGACACAACAGAGGCTAATAGGCTCAGGACTTGTATATGAGTTGATTGAACGTTGGGAGGCGGGACCAAAGAACTGTAGCTCAACCTTGTTGTTCATTGCCTCTTCATTTTTCTCATACCTTTCACTTGAACGAATGTTGTTTTCTCTCTCTCTCTCTCTCTCTCTCTCTCTCTCTCTCTCTCTCTCTCTCTCTCTCTCTCTCTCTCTCTCTCTCTCTCTCTCTCTCTCTCTCTCTCTCTCTCCCACTCTTTATCCCACATTTGGTTCTATTTCACAGTATTTTTATCAACACAGATGAGGGATCTTTGACAAGCTACAGTTTTCCTGTCCTAATCTATCTGAGAGCCATCGTAAGTGAGATTCAGGTAAATTTAGGTAAATTCCCCTTTCACGCTTACCCAGGCCTCTTTACTACCCTTCTCCCCCCCCCCCCATTCTGTTCCTTCCCTTCTTCTTCTCCTCCTCCTTCTCTCTCTCCTGTTCCATTTTTGTCTCAGCATCATCATCTCCCTTTCGCCTTTCCTGTCCAGTCTTTGCCTTTCTCCTCCTCCTCTTCCATCATCAACCAAGATGAGTTGAGTCAGTCGCCCGTTCCATCTTGCTATTCCGTCCATCTTCTCTCTAATCCGTCTCCCTTCCCACGAGCCTCACTTCTCTCCCTTATGTTTATCACTCTCTCATCCATTATCTTTCATATTTGTTTTCCCCTTTCCACGTTCGACACGTTCCCTTCCACCCGCTTCCCAGCCTTTTCGTTCTCTGTTCCGAAAGTCTGCTTTTCCACACTCTCTCCCATTCGCTCTGACCTAACTCTTACCCCTCCTGTCCTCTTTTCCTCTTAACCTCCTTATTTCCCTCCCACCTTTCCTGTTACTCCTTCCCTCCCTCCTTCTTTCCTACCACCCTCCCTCCCTCCCTCTCTCTCTCTCTCTCACCCCTCCCACCAACACACCCTAGCCCCCCCCCCTGCTCTCCTTACCAAGAGCTCACTGGATGTTTGCGGTAAAAAAGATGAATTGTGGAACTAGGAAGCAATGATTAAAAATATGCAAATTGGAGACCCGATATGCTCATAATTAGATTTCCAAGTCCAAAAGCAATCATTAGCATTCGCCTTATTTTTTGCAACAAGATGAAATAAAACGAAATTAGGCATTTAGTACCTCGACGTGTCGGTAACAAATAGTTGGGGGAGGAAAATTCTCTCTCTAGCTTGGTGTGTGTGTGTGTGTGTGTGTGTGTGTGTGTGTGTGTGTGTGTGTGTGTGTGTGTGTGTGTGTGTGTGTATGTGTGTGTGTGTGTGTGTGTGTGTGTGTGTGTGTGTGTGTGTGTGTGTGTGTGTGTGTGTGTACTCACCTAGTTGTACTCATCTAGTTATGTTTGCGGGGTTTGAGCTCTGGCTCTTTGGGGTTTGAGCTCTGGCTCAATCAACAGGTGTATACAGGTTCCTGAGCCTACTGGGCTGTATCATATCTACATTATAAACTGTGTATGGAGTCAGCCTCCACCACATCACTGCCTAATGCATTCCATTTGTTAACTACTCTGACACTGAAACAGTTCTTTCTAACGTCCCTGTGGCTCATCGTGACATACTGTACTTTGTTTACAACTGAATAAATAAAGTACATTATATCATATTTGATGAATGATGATGATGCAAATCTTTTAGCAGATTGAGAGAAAGCTGTGTAAACTGCTCGACAAAATGATTGAGCTGATATATATATATAAATTAATTAAAATTTAAATAATTTGTCTCTAATTATAAATTAGTGACAGGTGACATATAGGATTGTTAAAGGTGATCTTGGACAACAGTAGAGCTACTGTGCTGGAAAGATAACTTTTCATCCAATTGTGATGATATTTTAACAAGATTATTCGAAGGCTCTATCAGAGCTTCTATCATTTATTGTTTATTTGCCTTTTTTTTCTCTTTATCATAAATTGTTCCCACAAATTTGAGATCAAATGTTGTACTTTTTGGGTAATTGCTGGAGAAGAATGGTTATAAAAATGTTATTAAACTCTTTCAGAGTTATATATTTTACTTATCGAATTATATCAAATAAATGAGTTATATTTTAGCTATCACATTATACCAAACAAATGAGATATAATTTAATTATCAAATTATATCAAACAAATGAGTTATATATTAATTATCAAATTATATCAAACAAATGAGTTATATATTAATTTTCAAATTATATCAAACAAATGAGTTATATTTTAACTATCACAGTATACCAAGCAATAATTTGACATTTTAATTATCAAATTATATCAAACAAATAACGTTAAAACCATATTTGTTGGCTGAACATGTTTTTTTTTTCTAATTATTTGAAAAGTTGTGAACTCTCATTTAAACTAAATTAAAAAAAACAGGAATTATATGCGTTTTCAATCTTGGATAAGACCTTCTTAAGTCTCAGAAGAACAAACCGAATTGCTTATGACTTTCCAACGTTTCAGAATTTTTTTGTTGAAATGTTCAATGCTTGAAAAATCTGATTCCCACTGTATTGTTAGATAAAAAAAATCGAATTAAATTCACAGAAAACCATATTTAGTTAAAAAAAATAGTTCGCTAATTGAAATAGTCGTTTTAAATTGTCATTATTCTCGTATATATTATCCACTACATGGATAATATACAATTTCACAAGTATATTTGTGATTAAAAAGTAAAAGGTTACATTAATTTAGGCTTAAATGAACACTAAATCCACACATGTTGAACATAAATGAGAACAAACGATACTTAAAGCGAACTCTAAATTCATGTTGAAATGAAACTGACCACCGCACTCCATGATAGCAATTGTATCTTAGATTTTTGTATGTAATACCTTATTGTCCAGGTGTTGCTTCAGATATTGTCTCAGATATTGTATATAAGATATTGCTTCATAATAATAAGCTATTGCGTACCATGTTGCCTAAATATTGCGTAACATTTTGCGTCCAGGAGCCCAAGTGACGCCATATTAGTGATGTTTTGCGTAAACGCAAATAACAGTCAGTATCTAAGCGTGCAAATAACTGTGTTTATAAAAAATAAAAATTGTGTCTGCTACTAACAGTAAACTTTTGGGCATCCGAATTGCCCTTAGCGCGCCCGACCGCAAACAGATTGGTCCTCGGTTCGATTCCCGGACACGACCAGGCGTTGGCACATTTCTTTACCCGATGTTTATCTAATAGGAAACCTGAGTTAGTTGACTATTGTGGGTGGCATTCCAGTACCCAACTCCAGCGCCACGATCAAGGTAATCGGACTTTTGAAGGCTTGAAGATATGTTCGCTGGTATACGATGGGTCAAGTGATATAATGAATATAACGTATATAACTCCTAGTTGTGGCACCCAGCAGTGCCCGGGGTCACTCTGTTTTCTCTCTCTCTCTCTCTCTCTCTCTCTCTCTCTCTCTCTCTCTCTCTCTCTCTCTCTCTCTCTCTCTCTCTCTCTCTCTGTCCTATTTTCCAATTCTCTCTCCCTTTATCGCTCTTATTTTCTCTCCCATTGGGCAAAACAGGCTCAAGTAAGTTCAATCAAACGAAGAATGAACATTATTGAGGCTAAATTAACGTCATCGCCTTTCTAAGCGTCACTTGTCCGCTATCGTATCTACTACATTCATTTCTCATACACACACATCCCCAAGAAGCAGCCCGTAGCAGCTGTTTAACTCCCTGGTACCTATTTACTGCTAGGTGAACAGGGGAATCAGAGTGAAAAAAAAGTCTGCCCATTTGTTTCTGCCTCGGCCGGGAATCGAATCCGGGCCCTTATGACTATGGCCTCCGAGCGCTGTCTATTCAGCCGCGAGGCCCCCTAGCGGTTGTGTGTACTCACCTAATTGTGCTTGCGGGGGTTGAGCTTTGGCTCTTTGGTTCCGCCTCTCAACTGTCAATCAACAATCAACTGTGTGTATGTGTGTGTGTGTGTGTGTGTGTGTGTGTGTGTGTGTATGTGTGTGTATGTGTTAGTGTATGTGTATGTGTGTGTGTGTGTGTGTGTGTGTGTGTGTGTGTGTGTGTGTGTGTGTGTGTGTGTGTGTGTGTGTGTGTGTGTGTGTGTGTGTATGTGTTGTGTGTGTGTGTGTGTGTGTGTGTGTGTGTGTCTGTGTGTGTGTGTTTGTGTGTGTGTGTGTGTGTGTGTGTGTGTGTGTGTGTGTGTGTGTGTGTGTGTGTGTGTGTGTGTGTGTGTGTGTGTGTGTGTGTGTGTGTGTGTGTGTGTGTGTGTGTGTGTACTCCACCGACATCAGATCACAAGGTGTTAAAACAACAACTAACCAGAGAGAAGAGAGGTCGTTACTGCAGAGGCGGAATCGATGAAGAGACAATAGCAGCCTCCGCCTAGGAGACTTGACGGTGACGCTACAGGGGGAGGAGACCCCCAGAGAGCATCCCCACCCACACCTGAGGCATGAGGAGGCATCCCCTACCCTCTGGTGAGGCATGAGGGAGGCTGGGCAGGAAGGGTATTTGCCAGGGGTGTGAGGGACAGGGGTGGGGCGCCAGTGTGTGTGTGTGTGTGATTAAATAAGGGTGTGGAAGCCGCATCCTGGAATGCTAAAGCGTCCGAGGTGTAAGCTGGGTGTATTAGTTAGGGCTGAGACGGAGCGTGTGTGTGTGTGTGTGTGTGTGTGTGTGTGTGTGTGTGTGTGTGTGTGTGTGTGTGTGTGTGTGTGTGCGCCCACATGCTAGCTAGCGCAGGTGGGTGTAGGTACACAAGAAAAGCCTGGCAGGAGTGTACCAGTATGGGATGTGCAGCACACACACACACACACACACACACACACACACACACACACACACACACACACACACACACACACACACACACACACAGGGACGGGGGAGGGGGGGGGGGTGGGGGGGAGTGCACAGTGGTTGAGTGTTTAAGACACAATAGATGGGGTGTAGACTGAGGTCACTAGAGGGGGGGCTGAGAGGGTGATCACAGGGCCCCACCAACGAGGCTATTGTGTCGTGTCCAGCCTGGGCACAATCCACCAACAATCACAGCCACTTTGAACCTCTTATCATTATCTCTCAAGTCTGGCCAAGTCGTAACCATTTTATTATCGTACCAACGAGTCCAGTAGTTATTTCTAATACTGTCTTAAGTAACGCTTTTCCTACAAAATTGTATCTGAGTAAAATCCGTTAGGAGCTACAAAAGGGATTCGAACCTGCACACTGGGTACTCCCAGGTACACGCCTCGGACCACTTAACCACCACATGCTAAAAAAAAAAAAATGCAACGTAGGATACACTAGGTTTCACTGCTTTATAGCAGGTGGTGGTTAAGTGGTCTATAAGGAGTGTGATTGGCAGTACCCCACTATGGAGTTCGAATCCCCTTCATTGATACAAGTTTCCCCATTGATACATCACGTTAATGAGATTTCCTTGTTATATATATATATATATATATATATATATATATATATATATATATATATATATATATATCACAACAACTCTTCTAATCAAGAAAAGATTAGGTTATATACTTACATTACGGAAAACTGTACCACGAGGCTGAGATTACAAAGGTAGTTACAGTGTGATTGTGATACACAACCCCCCCCCCTCCCCCCCTCACCTCTGTAATTACTTGCATTCTCTTCTTGTAATGCAAATCTGACTTTAATATCTACGAGACAATATCCTGTTATTATAATACAAGCAGTGACCACTCTCGATATGGCAAGCTGAATATAATTTCTCTCTTGAGATATAAGTTCCTAAAATTCTTATCAAAGCAAAATTCTAAACAAAGGTTTAGCGTGCGTGAATGATGTAGCTTTTATTTAGTGTTTTGATATAGCTTTTGTTTACTATTTTGATGCAACTTTTATTTACTATTTTGATACAGCTTTTATTTACTATTTTGATACAGATTTTATTTACTATTTTGATACAGCTTTTATTTACTATATTACGATACAGATTTTATTTACTATATTACGATACAGATTTTATTTACTTTTATTACGATAAAGCTTTATTCTTTCCAGTGTGATTAACAAAACTTAACATTTACTAGTTTGATAAACAGATTACAAATTTGATAAAAAAAATTACTATTGCGATAAACAATTTACTGATAAGATTAACAAAGCTTCAACTTACTAGTATGATAAACAATTTACTGATAAGATTAACAAAGCTTCAACTTACTAGTATGATAAACAATTTACTGATAAGATTAACAAAGCTTCAACTTACTAGTGTGATAAACAATTTACTGATAAGATTAACAAAGCTTCAACTTACTAGTATGATAAACAATTTACTAGTAAGATTAACAAAACTTCAACTCACTACCCTGGAAACACAAATCGAAACTGTCTCTATTTTCCGCTTGTTACAACTTGTAATAAAGTTGTTACATCTTGGCTTAACGTGTTTATGACGTATTAGAACGTTGTTACAACTTGCTATATTGGTTGTTATAACTGGTTAGGAGGTGTTAAAACTTGTTCGAACGTTGTACCAACGTCGTAGTTTCAGTGTGTGTTTGGCGGGTAGTAAGATTAGCTTGCGCATCTTTCACATTTTTCCCCCGAAAACTTGCTAAATTAGCAAACAAGAGACGGGAGGTGGAGTCATTTTAACCTGCCTACGAGGATGTTAGCAGAAGCCCCCAGTGTGTGTGTCTTGACCAGGCTCAACAACACCTGCAGTTAAGGTTGAAACCCTCGGAGCTTCCCCCCGTGCTGACGCCCGTGCCTGCACCGCGTGCAGGGGTAAACAAGCCAGCGTGGGAATGTTTGTTATTGTAATTGGGGTCAGTGTGTAACAAAGTAATTACGTCCGAGCAAAGATTCTGATTGTGATTTTAGCCATTTTGCGCCGCGATGCAAAAGGTTAATTCGACTTTTCCAGTCAATGCAAGCCATTAAAACCTGTACTGGGGGGGGGGGTAATATCACTGGCGGGCGTCACATTGAAGGGGGAGGGAGGAGGCTGTGTCTTTGCTGCCACAGCATTAGTGATAGTTGCTCTGATTCCGCTTGACTGAGTAGGGTCTCAAACCTGAGGGAAAAAGAATGTATCGCTTTCCGTCTATGTTACTTTAAACAAAATCTGAATTAACCCAACGTAACCTGATTCTAATCCCAGCCTAACGTAACTAACTGCATGGTCCTCACTTAAGCTAATTCTAGTCTAGTCTAACTGATGCTGACCTAACCGAACATTACGTAATCTAACCGAATCTAACCTAACCTCACGAAACTAGGTCAATTTTGCCTTTATATATGGTGAGTGACGTCACTTTGACGTCAAATCCTGCCGGTACCGGGTGTAGATCCCACTGAAACCACCCACTGAGTAAACACGGTACACCTTGAGTGTACCGTATTCTACGCCCAGTCTTCAAGTGTTAAAGACATCTGCACTTAACTTAAAAGTTCAAAGGCAGCTCCACTTCACTTTAAGTTCAGAGGCATCACAAGTGCATACAAAATACGGGGAACACATTCATTGCCTGTGTCTAACCTACTACTCTTTGAAACAATCCAACGATACCAAGATGATCGATATTACCCGATAATCTGTTTGATAAATCAACCGCTCTGAACTCGAAACCTGTATTTACCCAGGTCTTATTTCGAAACCTGTATTTACCCAGGTATTATTTCGAAAACTTTATTTACCCAGGTCTTATTTCGAAACCTGTATTTACCCAGGTATTATTTCGAAACCTGTATTTACCCAGGTATTATTTCGAAACCTGTATTTACCCAGGTATTATTTCGAAACCTGTATTTACCCAGGTATTATTTCGAAAACTTTATTTACCCAGGTCTTATTTCGAAACCTGTATTTACCCAGGTCTTTCCTGAATCTAAACTCGTGCAATTTACATTATTCATCGCTTCATGTAGTCCTTGGTGTTGATATATTTAAAAAAAACTTAATAATATTAACTTTTGTTATACCCTTTCATCCATTTATATATTTCAATCATGTCACCAAAAAATTCTACCTCTCTTCATAAGTTTTAAGTCAAGTTTCTAGTTCCTGTTAATTTTTGATTCCTGGGATTTGCTTTTGTCATTCTTCTCTATACGTTTACCAGGGCCCTAACTATTAACTAATAACCTAATAAAGTTAATTAATAATAATGTTAACTAACTAATAAAGCTGAGAATATTAGATATTGTATTGCTAATATTTCTAGAAATATATTCCATTTGTTTTATTCTGTAGTTTTATACTTTTATTTAGGTTATCTTCTTGAGGTTATCTTGAGATGATTTCGGGGCTTAGCGTCCCCGAGGCCCGGTCCTCGACCAGGCCTACTTTATGTTACAAACCTCCCAACAAACACTTTACACACAGAAACAGACACTTTACACACAGAAACAGACACTTTACACACAGAAACAGACACTTTACACAAAGAAACAGACACTTTACACAAAGAAACAGACACTTTACACAAAGAAACAGACACTTTACACACAGAAACAGACACTTTACACAAAGAAACAGACACTTTACACACAGAAACAGACACTTTACACAAAGAAACAGACACTTTACACAAAGAAACAGACACTTTACACAAAGAAACAGACACTTTACACAAAGAAACAGACACTTTACACAAAGAAACAGACACTTTACACAAAGAAACAGACACTTTACACAAAGAAACAGACACTTTACACAAAGAAACAGACACTTTACACACAGAAACAGACACTTTACACAAAGAAACAGACACTTTACACAAAGAAACAGACACTTTACACAAAGAAACAGACACTTTACACAAAGAAACAGACACTTTACACACAGAAACCACCGTTTAGGGGATTTGAATTAGAAAATAATTAATGCAATTAATTGTTTTCTAATAATCGAATAGAAATAATTTTAATAATAGTAAAATAATTTAATAATTGTTTTCTAATAATCGAATATAAATAATTTTAATAATAGTAAAATAATTTAATAATTTGTTCTAATAATCGAAATAATTGGTTTCGGACTGAGGACACATTCGCGTCTGAACACTATGTTAAAATATCATATCAGAAGCATCCTTGGCTGGTAGATAATGTTAGGCTGTGAGCAGCTCTAGGTAGATAAAGTCTACCTGTGGGGAGGCTTGATAGATATAACGTCTACCTGTAAGGGAGGTTCGATAGATAGCGTTTATCTGTGAAGGGAATTCTTACAATTAGTTGACATCCGGGAAGTAAACGTCGGACACAGACTTTATGCTCGAGACACATAAGGTCGATTTTAGATAGATCTTATCAGAATGATGTGTACCATAAGTACATTCCTGATTTTGTGCTTAATACATACATACACACACACGTACACAGATGCACGCACACGGATGCACGGATGCACACACACACACACACACACACACACACACACACACACACACACACACACACACACACACACACACACACACACACACACACACACAGGCTGGAGGCTGACTCCATACACAGTTTCAAGTGTAGATATGATAGAGCCCAATAGACTCAGGAATCTGTACACCTGTTGATTGACGGTTGAGAGGCGGGACCAAAGAGCCACAGCTTAACCCCCGCAAGCACAACTAGGTGAGTACATAACATGTATTCCCCCTTTCCTTTTCATAACAATCCAACAAATTCCCTTTTTATTTCCCCCCCTTGTACCTTATCCCTCTCCTTGTCCTATCCTCGCTCCACCTCGCTCCTTGCCCCTTCACCTACACGGTGACTATGCATTCTGACTCATCACTCATCACCCCCCCCCCCACACCCACCAAGAGACGTGTTGACTCACCTAACACTCAGCCTGCTTATCACAGGTTGAGCACTGCACCATAGCTGGTTTGAATAATACCATTTGCATCTGTGCACAAACAAGTGATCGACTCTTACACACACACACACACACACACACACACACACACACACACACACACACACACACACACACACACACACACACACACACACACACACGACACACACACTCAGGGAACCTGTACACCAGTTGATTGATCTGTTGAGAGGCGGGACCAAAGAGCCAGCGCTCAACCCCCACAGGCACAACTAGGTAAGTACACTGAGAAAAGGGGAGAACAGATACGCAGAGAATGACAAGGTGGTGTGTGTGAAGAACTCAACAAGAGATTCCAGGAGGTCTTCACAATACAGCAAGGAGAAGCCCCCCCCCTGTTAAATACATTTGGAGCCAAAGAGCCAAAGCTCAACCCCCCGCAAATACACAACTAGGTGAGTACAGGTTTATTGTTTGTGATGTGTGTCTATGTATGTACTAACACGTTGTACTGAACGGGGTGAGAATAGCTTGAGCTACCTCATCCCTTTGTGTGTATTTTACCTCAATAAACTTATTTCAATTTCAATTTCAATTTCAATCCCCCCCCCCCCACACACACACACAAAATACAATAAAAATGGCCGCCAAGGATATCCTGGACGAGACTCTGATATCTCTGAAGATGACACTGTATTCTCGTCTCCAGTAATCATTCCGGATAACTTGACCATCAGTGCCACCCCCTCCCCTCCTCCTCGGGTGTCTGACTGCACTAGTCGGTTAACTCGAACCCCATATATGCACTGGTCGGTAAAATGGTGTATATAAACGCAGCGGTCGGTTCATTGGTGTCCATATATGCACCTGACTGGTAACAAGAATATATATAATTCACGTTAGTTAACCGGAGTTCTTATGAAACGAAATAAGTATCTTAGCATCGTACATCAAGTGTTACTGGGCTTATGTTACACGAATTACCAAATATTTATATAAAAAAAACCCTTCCAGACCATTTATTTCCATCTAACACTGCCTGCAGACAGTGAGTCACAATAAAGGGGGTGAAAATTAGGACACCTAAAACCCCCACATCTGAAAACAACGGAAAAAACGCCGTTTCAGTCCTTCCTGGACCATTATAGCAGCTTGTTCCAGGACGGACCGAAATGTTGTCACTTGCATTCTTTCCAGATGTGAAGGGTTGCTTGTCTCACACAGCATTATTCAGAAATAACATTGTTTTGAGAAGCAAGGACAACTCACAACTAATGAAAATCAGAATCTGAGTATTGAAGAACAGGTGTTTATGAAGCACAACAAACAAATAATAGCCAAACAACAACACAGTGGTAATAAGGAATGTGTGTTAAGTCTCTGAATGTAATCATCTCTTAATGAACTGGTTACTTTAAATGTGACCGACTCCCCCGTGAATGGGAGTCGGTCCCTATGCACCCCATTCATGAATTTGGTAATTGTGAAATGTGCTGCCCCGTGTCCGTAGACTTTGGTATTACTTGTCACATGCCTCTGTGATTAGTTGGCATGAAGTTCCTGGAGCTTTACAATTACTTTATTCACTCTCGTGTTCTTGAAGATATCCCTATAGTGTACGCAAAATTTGTCAGTGCAGGCTACTGAATATATGGCCCTGTATGACTAACCATCCTGCGAGATGGGGACTTGTATTACCACTGCTGCCTTACTCACTCTTGTGTTGATGATATCCTCAAAATACTTCCGGAGTCTGTCAGTGCAGACTGTCTACCACATGCCTCTGTATGACTAACCATCCTGTGTGATGGGGATTTTTTAGCATCACGCAGCTAGCTTTTTGACACACTGTACTCCCCTTCATATAGTCTAGGGCAGCTGCACAAATGCAGATGTACCTAATGTATTAATTAAAAACAAAGATATGCACAAGAATCATTAATATGAGGGAAGAATCATACAAATTAACATAACATTTTGCATACACAGAGAAAAATTACACTAACGTGATATATAATAATGATAAAAGCAACTGGTCCAGTGGTTCGCGTTATCTCTGGGGATTCTCTCAGTCGCGGGATCGAGTCACCTCAGAGCTCCAGTTGATTTTCTCATTATATTTTCTCATCGAAGTCATTAACGGGCTATTTATGCCCGTGCCACCTCTTGGGTGGCTTAATCTTCATCAACCAATCGAAGTGATCAGTGACCCAACACCTGCACAGCTCAGAGACATTTAGTATATTCTAAAGCTCCCTTTTAGTATATTTTAGCTCCCTTACTACAGCAGCAACTAACCCATGAGCTCACTCCCTTGTGTGATAAATGGTCGAGTAAAAAGGTGAACATTCTCATTACTCTGAACATACCTTTTAAATATATCCTATCACTAATGTCTCTATTTACCTGTATTAGTACCTGTAAAATACTTAGATGATACACCCCCCACCCCCACCATCCAAGTATTTTACACACCCATCACCAGGAAAGGTAATGAGAATCTTGCTCTTCAAAAGCCTTCACACTTGAAACAATTGCCTCCTCTATCACGGTCTCGCGAGCGCTATGTCTACACCGAGGGCTCAGTCCAATCGTTAACAGGACGTCAAACCTGCAGTCTCTTAACATTACAGGAATATTAATTATATACAAGACTATAATAAATGTCAGGTTAAACAACTGGCTGAACGCTACAGTAACAGAACTAGCGGCACTAAAACTAGTTACTAATAACTTAAACATTAAAACGTTTTAGTAGTTGTTGTTTTTTCTCTGATACAAAGTTTGCTCTTACAGCACTTGAAAACTTTTGCAAGATCGACGGTAAGAACCTCATAGTAGCAATAATAAATAAACTGCTCACTGAAGATAATATAAAATCTTTGGTGTGGATGCCATCATAGTACCAAATCCAAGTACCAAATCTACACAGTAAAATAACAACGCACTGGAGTGAACGACATGGAAGAAAATGCAGAATAGAACCAGTGAAGAGCAGAGGTGCCATAGGCACAATCAGAGAACACTATAAACATCAGAGGTCCGCGGTTGTTCAACATCCTCCCAGCAAGCATAAGAAATATTGCCGGAACAACCGTGGACATTTTCAAGAGGAAACTAGATTTATTCCTCCAAGGAGTGCCGGACCAACCGGGCTGTGGTGGGTATGTGGGCCTGCGGGCCGCTCCAAGCAACAGCCTGGTGGATCAAACTCTCACAAGTCGAGCCTGGCCTCGGGCCGGGCTTGGGGAGTAGAAGAACTCCCAGAACCCCATCAACCAGGTATCAACCAGGTATAGATAAATATAACTCATCATGATGACGTAGATACAGCAGCCAAATCAGTATGAAACAAGGATGAAGTTGGATTAGACAAGAGTATCGCCACCTGTTTTGTTAAGACAATATTCTTCCAAACATTAATTATGCTATGTAAAATGACACCTCGAACATGATTTATGTAGAGCAGATGTAAATATGTGTATTTATGTTTGTAGATTAGATTAACATTTTAAAAGCACTGCAATCACCTTCTGTGGTTAATTGTTCAATAAATCACTGAACTATATGTTTAACAGATCTCTCACCCTGTCCATAAGGGACAGAAGAAAATATATTTATGCTGGTTAGCATTGTAAATGTGTGGCCACGTCTGTGGTAGAAAATAATAATAAATAAATAAATAAATAAAAAATCAGGACTGCTAGGAGATACATCACATATTCTCAAATGTCTGAAAGCTCAAGTGTTCAAAGCTATGATTTGTTAAGCTCTAAAATGTATGTATATGGACAGCACAAAACGTCGACCCGACTATGTGACACAGTGGTTGTCAGGATCAGGTCTGGTTATCGTTACCTATGGCAGGTCGCTACCGTTACCTGTGGCAGGTGGCTACCGTTACCTGTGGCAGGTGGCTACCGTTACCTGTGGCAGGTGGCTACCGTTACCTGTGGCAGGTGGCTACCGTTACCTGTGGCAGGTGGCTACCGTTACCTGTGGCAGGTGGCTACCGTTACCTGTGGCAGGTGGCTACCGTTACCTGTGGCTGGTGGCTACCGTTACCTGTGGCAGGTGGCTACCGTTACCTGTAGCAGGTGGCTACAGGTGACGGATCTCCCAACCCTAGAGCATTTGCAATTAATATATTCACTCTTGTTCTAGACAATATTCTCATATTGCATCCAAAGTTTGTAGGTGTAGCTACTGGACGTATGACTGACCATCCTGCAAGATGGAGTGTTTCCTTATACATAAATCACGATGTTTACAACTTCTTCAGTCATCCTTTTGGCTTGTACCGTCCCTGATTAGAGTGTGATCAAACTGCCCAGTACACAAGGCAATTGAACGAAGCTAATTTTCCGTTAAAACCGTTTATGTTGTTACATTAAGACGTTCAGGCTTTGGTTAGGTTTGTTTGGGATAATTTAGGTTAGGTTAGGTTAGGTTAGGTTAGGTTAGGTTAGGTTAGGTTTGTTTGGGATAATTTAGGTTAGCCTGGGTAAGGTTAGGTTAGGCTGGGTAAAGTTAGATATATCTTAACATAGATAGGTGGTGGTGTAGTGTACCTGTTGTATACACTGTAACCTGTACCCCCCCCTCCCCCCCCGTCGTGACGGGAGGGGGCCAGCGATAACAAACAAACAAACCTACCCACTGGCGTTGCTGTAACGACCGGACTCACATCAAGGGGGGCCATATGACCTGACGCTAGTTCAAAGACACCAAAGAAAAAGGGAACGAGGCGAGGAACGTGCCTGATTGGCCAAGAGGTTGTGTTGCCTAGACCAATCCTACATCGCCCCGGTATAGTCCTCCCCACCCCCCCACCCCGCCGACTCAAGAACACTATAGCCAACACACTCCGGCAATCGCATCGTTTCTTTCATAATTCGTCGTTCTTTCTTTTCTTCTATTGCTTGCAATTGCATACGGCAGACACGAAAGTCTTGAGTCGTTGTTGTTGTTAAAGATTCGCTACCTGGAACCTAAAGTTCCATGTAGCACGGGCTATGGTGAGCCCGGATCTATAAGTCTTGAGACATTGGTGTACTAATGGACGACTCATAGAGCAGAGGCAGGTGACTCTATAGACCTTCTAGAGTTATAAACTCGTGCTCTAAGGCTTACGCCTCGCCGTCTGCCAGAGAGAGAGAGAGAGAGAGAGAGAGAGAGAGAGAGAGAGAGAGAGAGAGAGAGAGAGAGAGAGAGAGAGAGAGAGAGAGAGAGAGAGAGAGAGAGAGAGAGAGCAAAAAAAAGTGCCACATTTATATTTGTGTTGGTCTCTGAACTCTTTGCACGAGTCCATTTTTTTTTGTTTTGTGTTTGCATGCAAAGCTCCAGGTGGTGTTTGGGTGTGTTTGCTCACGGTGGTCGGGGTGTGTGTCTGTGTACACTCTTAGTGGGCGTGGTGTTGTGTACACTCTATAGTGGGCGTGGTGTTGTGTACACTCTTAGTGGGCGTGGTGTTGTGTACACTCTTAGTGGGCGTGGTGTTGTGTACACTATAGTGGGCGTGGTGTTGTGTACACTCTATAGTGGGCGTGGTGTTGTGTACACTCTATAGTGGGCGTGGTGTTGTGTACACTCTATAGTGGGCGTGGTGTTGTGTACACTCTTAGTGGGCGTGGTGTTGTGTACACTCTTAGTGGGCGTGGTGTTGTGTACACTATAGTGGGCGTGGTGTTGTGTACACTATAGTGGGCGTGGTGTTGTGTACACTATAGTGGGCGTGGTGTTGTGTACACTATAGTGGGCGTGGTGCTGTGTACACTCTATAGTGTGCGTGGTGTTGTGTACACTCTATAGTGGGCGTGGTGTTGTGTACACTCTATAGTGGGCGTGGTGTTGTGTACACTATAGTGGGCGTGGTGTTGTGTACACTCTATAGTGGGCGTGGTGTTGTGTACACACTATAGTGGGCGTGGTGTTGTGTACACTATAGTGGGCGTGGTGTTGTGTACACTATAGTGGGCGTGGTGCTGTGTACACTATAGTGGGCGTGGTGTTGTGTACACTATAGTGGGCGTGGTGCTGTGTACACTATAGTGGGCGTGGTGTTGTGTACACTGAAGTACACAGGGACCTGTGTTGACCAGTGGGGATAATCAGCAAAAAAATTTTTAGCATTAATTATAAAACGGTGGACTCAGACCCTCCCCCCCCCCCTGGCCTGTCTTCAAGTACTCTACCTCATCAACCTCTACAACTCTTCATCAGCACAATGAGTAACCTCATCAACCTCTACAACTCTTCATCAGCACAATGAGTAACCTCATCAACCTCTACAACTCTTCATCAGCACAATGAGTAACCTCATCAACCTCTACAACTACTCATCAACACAAATGATACAAAAATATGTTGATAAGATGTCTTTATTTGTGCTAATTATGAAACTGTTTAATTTTACAGATATTTTTAATTTAATGAAAAAAATATGAAACCAAAATTAAAAGCATACATCATTTTCCTTTTTTTATTTTATTCGTGTATTTTTTATCTTTTTTTTTTTACTTGTAATCAAGATTATTTAGCGCGTAATTCAATTTGTTTTAGATAATTAATGACTGAATTCTCATTCTCTGTCTCTCTCTCTCTCTCTCTCTCTCTCTCTCTCTCTCTCTCTCTCTCTCTCTCTCTCTCTCTCTCTCTCTCTCTCTCCCCCTCTCTCTCTCTCTCTCTCTCTCTCTCTCTCTCTCTCTCTCTCTCTCTCTCTCTCTCTCTCCCTCTCTCTCTCTCTCTCTCTCTCTCTCTCTCTCTCTCTCTCTCTCTCTCTCTCTCTCTCCCTCCCTCTCTCTCTCTCTCTCTCTCTCTCTCTCTCTCTCTCTCTCTCTCTCTCTCTCTCTCCTCTCTCTCTCTCTCTCTCTCTCTCTCTCTCTCTCTCTCTCTCCCTCTCTCTCTCTCTCTCTCTCTCTCTCTCTCTCTCTCTCTCTCTCTCTCTCTCTCTCTCTCTCCCTCCCTCCCTCCCTCTCTCTCTCTCTCTCTCTCCCTCTCTCTCTCTCTCTCTCTCTCTCTCTCTCTCTCTCTCTCTCTCTCTCTCTCTCTCTCTCTCTCTCTCTCTCTCTCTCTCTCTCTCTCTCTATTCTTCATTCTTGGGTTAAAATATTTGAGCATTTTCTCGCACCAACTTTCCAGATGGCAAGAAAGTGCTTGACACTAAGGGTCACTGCGCTTAGCCTCGCCACTCGGCGATGAACCTTATGGCCCAACATACCGAAGGATAACTGAATGCTAGACAACAAAAACAGCAAAACAGAGGGGTTGGGGGTGGGGGGGACGACCAAACAGGAAGAGAGACTGGGGGGGGGGGACGGGAAAAGTGGTGATTGGGCACAACAGCGGACATAGTGGACACAAACAATGCCCCACACTACACCACAGTGCAAGACAAAACACAGAGAGCGATGACGAGGCACAACGGTAACCGGCCAAGCACGCACGCACGCACGCATGTATGTATGTATGTACAGGATTAAGCGGGGTTCAAGAGCTAGAGCTCGATTTTGCAGGCACAAATGGGTGAGGATACACACACACACACACGTGCACACACGTGTGTGCACGTGTGTGCACACAAGTTTGTGGCTTCAACGACTGTACACGACTGTGCACGACTGTTTGAGGCTTCAAGAAGACCTAGACAAGCTGAAGGAATGGTCGAACAAATGGTTGTTAGAGTTTAACCCAACCAAATGTAATGTAATGAAGATAGGTGTAGGGAGCAGGAGGCCAGATACAAGGTATCATCTGGGAGAGGAAATTCTTCAGGAGTCAGAGAAGGAAAAAGACTTGGGGGTTGATATCACGCCAGACCTGTCTCCTGCAGCACATATCAAGCGGATAACATCAGCGGCATATGCCAGGCTGGCCAACATATGAACGGCATTCAGAAACTTGTGTAAAGAATCATTCAGAACTTTGTATACCACAAATGTCAGGCCAATCCTGGAGTATGCAGCCCCAGCATGGAGTCCATATCTAGTCAAGGATAAGACTAAACTGGAAAAGGTTCAAAGGTTTGCCACCAGACTAGTACCCGAGCTGAGAGGTATGAGCTACGAGGAGAGACTCCAGGAATTAAATCTCACTTCGCTGGAAGACAGAAGAGTTAGGGGGGACATGATCACCACATTCAAGATTCTGAAGGGAATTGATAGGGTAGATAAAGACAGTCTATTTAACACAAGGGGAACACGCACAAGGGGACACAGGTGGAAACTGAGTGCCCAAAAGAGCCACAGAGATATTAGAAAGAACTTTTTTAGTGTCAGAGTGGTTGACATATGGAATGCATTAGGAAGTGATGTGGTGGAGGCTGACTCCATACACAGTTTCAAGTGTAGATATGATAGAGCCTAATCGGCTCAGGAACCTGTACACCTGTTGATTGACGGTTGAGAGGCGGGACCAAAGAGCCAGAGCTCAACCCCCCGCAAGCACAACTAGGTGAGTACACACACACACACACACACACACACACACACACACACACACACACACACACACACTGAAGACAGTTGTGACAGCTGATAATTCTAAGACTCTCCAGGAGGACTTAAACAAGCTACAGAGTTGATCCAAGAAATGTGTAAGTTGATGGAAATAGGAGCAGGCGTCGGGAGACGAAAAGAGCAGTCCACCTGGTTGATGGGGTTCTGGGAGTTCTTCTACTCCCCCAAGCCCGGCCCGAGGCCAGGCATGGTCTGTGAGAGCTTGGTCCAACAGGCTGTTGCTCGGAGTGGACCCGCAGGCCCTCGTATCCACCACAGTCCGGTACACCATGATGGGGAAACTACCACCCCAATAAAGACTAGAGAAGAACATCTGTGAGTGGACATAACACATCAAACCTAACTACAGAGTCAGTAATATTCAGTAGTAGTAGTAGTAGTAGTAGTAGTAGTAGTAGTAGTAGTAGTAGTAGTAGTAGTAGTAGTAGTAATAGTCAGTAGTCAGAGTATAAGTAAAGTCAGCAGCGTGCTCTACACTAGCAAAAGTCAGAACACCATTCAGGAACTTAAATAAGGAGACGTTTAGATAACTGAACACTGCTTACGTGAGACCAGTCTTAGAGTATGCAGCCCCCATCATGGAGCCCCTCATCTTAAAAAAAAAAAAACACATAAGGAAGCTCGAAATAGTTTAGAAGTTGGCAACGAGAATTCATCCCAGAATTGCGAGGGACTGAGCTACGAAGAAAGACTGAAGGAACTAAACCTGACGACACTAGAAAAGAGAAGAAAGAGGGAGACATAATACAGACGTATAAAATACTTACGAGGATTGACAGGGGTGCAAAAAGGCTCGATCCTGCAAGCAAAAACAGGTGAGTACACACAAAAGCACAGAAAATAGTAGAAAAACAAAAATTGTACTTAAATCAAAACACATGTACCCCCCCACCCCATCAAACCCCACAAATTTAACACAGAAACACCAACCAGGCAAACAACAGCATCACAACAAAGCAATTAACGGCAAAGGAAAAGTTAGTGAAGGCCAAACAAACAATGAGATTTCACCCACGAAGCCGGAAATCAGAAAACAATGTTGTCCTCTCGTTCGAGAGGCCGAGGCGAGGCTGAACACCCCTTGTTCAACCCTTAACCACCTTCTACGGGGCCCTTAATAGATCGTATTTTATACGTAATTAAAGAATGCTGTCGTATGTGGCTTCCACCACCACACTTGGTGTCACATATGTGGCTTCCACCACCACACTTGGTGTCACATATGTGGCTTCCACCACCACACTTGGTGTCACATATGTGGCTTCCACCACCACACTTGGTGTCACATATGTGGCTTCCACCACCACACTTGGTGTCAAATATGTGGCTTCCACCACCACACTTGGTGGCACATATGTGGCTTCCACCACCACACTTGGTGGCACATATGTGGCTTCCACCACCACACTTGGTGGCACATATGTGGCTTCCACCACCACACTTGGTGGCACATATGTGGCTTCCATCACCACATCAGGAGCCACATATGGACCACCACCACCACATCAGGAGCCACATATGGACCACCACCACCACATCAGGAGCCACATATGGACCACCACCACCACACCAGGAGCCACATATGGACCACCACCACCACACCAGGAGCCACATATGGACCACCACCACCACACCAGGAGCCACATATGGACCACCACCACCACCACACCAGGAGCCACATATGGGCCACCACCACCACATCAGGAGCCACATATGGACCACCACCACCACATCAGGAGCCACATATGGACCACCACCACCACACCAGGTGGCACATATGGGCCACCACCACCACACCAGGTGGCACATATGGGCCCCCAACACAGCAATGTATGTTAATCTGATGAGAAATATTCATCTACGTCTGATGAGATACAATTATGTATGTTAATGAGGTGAGGAACATGCTTCTACGTTAATCTTGTGAGAGAAAAAAACAGCGTATGTTAAAATTTTGAGGCTATTTATATTACGATGTGTTTGTTTGTGATCTTTCTCTCTCTCTCTCTCTCTCTCTCTCTCTCTCTCTCTCTCTCTCTCTCTCTCTCTCTCTCTCTCTCTCTCTCTCTCTCTCTCTCTCTCTCTCTCTCTCATCTATCTTCCGCCGGGTCACTGGTTTGAAATACTCACGTACAACCCGATGTGTGAAGGGACTGCGAGAAGGGAGTAAAGGGAAGGGGAAGGGGAGGAGGAAGGGGCCTGGGAGGAATGTTGTAAGGGGGGGGGTAGGAAGGGAAGAGGGGGAGAAGAACGAGAGAAAGGGGGTAGGGGAGGATGGAGATGACAATGGTAGGGGTAGGTAGAGAGAAGGGTGAGGGTAGGGGAGAAAGGAAGGGGTGAGGGAGGAAAGAGGTAAGGGATGATGGGGTATGGTTGGGGGGAGGGGTAGGTTGAAGTTTGGGGTAGCCGCAGTAGTGGGGGCGGCACATACAGTAGCAATTGACGTAAGGAAATATCTTCCTCAGACAGCATACTGGACTGATCTCTACAGCCAGCATCTTGGACTGATCTCAGCCAGCATCTTGGACTGATCTCAACCAGCATCCTGGACTGATCTCAGCCAGCATCTTGGACTGATCTCAACCAGCATCCTGGACTGATCTCAGCCAGCATCTTGGACTGATCTCAACCAGCATCCTGGACTGATCTCAACCAGCATCCTGGACTGATCTCAGCCAGCATCTTGGACTGATCTCAGGCAGCATCCTGGACTGATCTCAGCCAGCATCTTGGACTGATCTCTTCAGTGGACCAATATTTCCAGTTTCCCACAAGGTACCAATATTATCCTCACATCACACCAGGGAAGACAGACGTAACACCCAACTATAAAATAAAATATAAAATTATCCACTAATGTATGTTATTTACGTATTACACCCAAACTGATTGGGCTATATTCACCTATTCAATTATTCTTAAAACTCTTCAACTTTCTTAACTGGGATAAAGTTGACGGATAATAACTATTCTGCTCTTCTTCAATTACTGGTTAAATGCTGCATTTAATGTTATTAATTTTTAACACGTTTGCTATCCTGGAATTTATCTCGTTATTCTCAGACCTATTTTCTTTCCTTTCATTATATCGTATTGTAAACTGGATAGAACCTATTACCATATACCCACGTTGTGTACCGGTTCCTGAACACGGTTCGATCCTCCTCCAAAGAATCAACACTTTAGTCTTTCCTTGAGAAGATTCGGGATTCCCTTTTGCACTCACCTGCACTCCCGGTGGCGCTTGCACTCGAGGTAGCGCCAGAACCACCACTCTCCTGCACTAATGACACTATTCCCTCCCTCCCACTACCTTACCCCAACCATGACAGAACCCTTGATCACATGCCAGGGCCTTTGAACCTAATCCCTCTACGAAAACGCCAAACATATACACTTTAAAAAAGTCCTTCTAATGAACAATGAATTATGAATATATATATATTTGATATCCATTCAAATTTGTTGTAGTTTTTCATTCTAATCAACATTGATTTGTTTTTAAAGCGAAAGTTTTTTTTCACTATTGAGTGATATCTCTAGTTTAACGCCGTTTGTTTTTAATGATTTCTATCATCAACCTTTATGGTGGTAAATATGCCATTCAGACTAATGGAGAAAATGTTTCACATTGGAAAATTCTTGCAAATGAAAAGAATGAGTTGATGCAACGTCTGATAGTGAATTGTTTTGATGTTCTGTGTTCGGCATCCATATATATATATATACCCCTGAAGACCTGCGTGGCTGCCCAAACATATATATATATATCCAGGCCCAAAAATATATTATATACATATGCAACTGACGATCACTGATCATTTGTATGCGGAAAGTTTTCCTTGATCTTTGAATACTTATTCTCTGACCGCTTAATCCTTCTGATCATTCTCAGCTAATCTATGACTGTTTCTGGGTAATTCTTTACCCTGGGGATGGGTGGTCAGGTTCCAGCTGTTGGCCTCTACTCCACCCTTTGTTTTCTCTCAGTCAGTCTGGTGTTGACAACGGTGTTGATCGGCCCAAACTTTCATCTCCTTTTCCCATTTCTCTGTGGATTTATCGCGCACGCACACACACACACACACACACACACACACACACACACACACACACACACACACACACACACACACACACGGGACCAAAGAGCCAAAGCTCAACCCCCGCAAGAACAAATAGGTGAGTAGAAATAGGTGAGTACACACACACACACACACACACACATACATGGGACCAAAGAGCCAAAGCTCAACCCCCGCAAGCACAAATAGGTGAGTACAAATAGGTGAGTACACACACACACACACACACACACACACACACACACACACACACACACACACACACACACACACACACAAACACACACACACACACACACACACTCACACTGTTGCAAGTGCAAGAGTGAACAGGGAGTACATCAAGAGCCATAACCGCCCCCCCCTCAAACAACCGAAAACAAATCTTGCAAGTGCAAAATTACTAATTGGTAGGATGCTGGGGGTAAAGGGATGGGGGGGAGGGGGGGAGGGTTGCAGTGTTATACACAAAAGGGTTATCTGTCATCATCTCAGATGTTGAGGACGCTCCAGAGGGCTCATCCAGATCACCTGACGGATGATTTATTTCAGTTCCAGACTTGGGTTGGTCAATAGCTCAGTTTACCCCCAAACTCTCACACACTGATATGGAGAGATTTCGGTTTCCCCTTCCTCTCTCAAGACCCCCAAAGATGGGTTCACACTATATTACAAGCTTTCTTTGGTTCCTATATATATATATATGTCGTACCTAATAGCCAGAACGCACTTCTATGCCTACTATTCAAGGCCCGATTTGCCTAATAAGCCAAGTTTTCATGAATTAATTGTTTTTCGACTACCTAACCTACCTAACCTAACCTAACCTACCTTTTTCGGCTACCTAACCTAACCTTACCTATAAAGATAGGTTAGGTTAGGTTAGGTAGGGTTGGTTAGGTTTGGTCATATATCTACGTTATTTTTAACTCCAATAAAAAAAAATTGACCTCATACATAATGAAATGGGTAGCTTTATCATTTCATAAGAAAAAAATTAGAGAAAATATATTAATTCATGAAAACTTGGCTTATTAGGCAAATCGGGCCTTGAATAGTAGGCATAGAAGTGCGTTCTGGCTATTAGGTACGACATATATATATATATATATATATATATATATATATATATATATATATATATATATATATATAAATATATATATATATATATATATATATATATATATATATATATAATATATATATATATATATATATATATATATATATATGTCGTACCTAGTAGCCAAAACGCACTTCTCAGCCAATAATTCAGGGCCCGATTTGCCTAATAAGCCAAGTTTTCCTGAATTAATATATTTTCTCAATTTTTTTTCTTATGAAATGATAAAGCTACCCATTTCATTATGTATGAGGTCAATTTTTTTTTATTGGAGTTAAAATTAACGTAGATATATGACCGAACCTAACCAACCCTACCTAACCTAACCTAACCTTTCTTTATGGGTTAGGTTAGGTTAGGTAGCCGAAAAAGCTAGGTTAGGTTAGGTTAGGTAGGTTAGGTAGTCGAAAAACAATTAATTCATGAAAACTTGGCTTATTAGGCAAATCGGGCCTTGCATAGTAGGCTGAGAAGTGCGTTCTGGCTACTAGGTACGACATATATATATATATGTAATATTTGTATATTTAAACAGTTTCCTTTGCTCATATTTAACTGTTTGTGCAAAAAAAGAATTTGTGTGTACTCGCCTAATTGCACTCACTTAACTATGTTCACAGGGGTTGAGTTTCAGCTCTTTGGTCCCGCCTCTCAAATGTCAAACAACTGGTGTACAGATTCCTGAGCCAACATGGCTGTATCATAGCTACCTCTGAAACTGTCTTTGGAGTCTGCCTCCACCTCATTACTTCACAGTGGCTGCCATTTGTCAACTACTCTGACACTGAGTACCACCAGTCCTAAATAGAATTTCTTTATCTACTTGAGAATTTTGTAGATGGTAATCATGTCTCCTCAAACTCCTATCTCTCTTCCAGCGACGTGAAATTAAATTCAGTAGCCTTTCCTCATAACTAGTACTTCGTAGTTTTGGGACTAGTCTGTTGGCATACCAAGAAGTGACAATGTCGTTAGCATTGTCACTTCTCTTAAGAATACCTTTTTCAATCTGGTTTTCGGGACTATTATGCATTTCCTGCCATATGCCTCCTGATCTCGTAATTAATCTCCCCTTATTTCCGTGTGCATATTTGAAACCAGTCACTCTAATATTTCCCAAGTGAAATTATGTATCTCGCTCGCCTGCGATTTTGAGAATACAAACTTACAAGTGTTAAGCGTTCTCAATAATTTAGAGGTTTTATTTAATGAATACGAGCAGTAAAAAGATCGTTGAACGTTTTTCCAGGTCAGCAGTTTCTCTAACTTTAAGAGAAGGAAATTATCAGGGGGAAAAGCACCAAGCCATTACGACTATGTAGCACTTGGAAGGGGGGTCAGGATAAGGATTAGGGATGGGACGGCGGGAAGGAATGGTGCCCAACCACTTGGACGGTCGGGGATTGAACGCTGACCTGCATGAAGCGAGACCGTTGCTCTGCCGCCCAGACCAAGTGGTTGGACTCTCCAGCTTTGTAAGGAAGGTATTATTGTGCAGCAATATTTAACCCAAGAGAGCACTATAGTCTCTTGAAATGTACCAACATTTGATTTTGCCATCTCATTTTTCGAAGGGTCTTGTTATCCAGCCTGTCATATTGTTGCATTTGTGACAGTTAATTCAAAACACAATTTAAAATGCAAATACTCGAAGAAAAACGTGGGAACTATAACATTTGCAGACGATAAGTCACAATAATGTGGCTAAAGCATTCTGAAGACAATCGACTTGAGAATGGTCCAGGACGGACCGAAACGTCGTCGTCCCTTCACCTTCTAGTGTGTGGTCTGGTCAACTATAACATTTCATTAAACAAAAACATTATGCAAAGGCAGGGGCCAGGAGCTGGTGCCCGACCCTGCAGGAATATCCAAGTGAACAGTCTCACGATGCTATAAATATATAACTCAAGAGCTGTAATCACTAAAATCCCACTTTTCTTTCACGTAATGCTGGCAGAAACCCACAAGGAACAAATTACTAGTAAATCACCAAGATATTTTCAAGCTGCACTTGTAGTTGGAGCGCCAACATAAGAACATCTGATAGTCGTAGTAAGTATATGTATGAAAGTGATACATATATATGTAGTATATCTATGTATCACTCTCGACTTCCTGGCATTCGTGCCCAATAAACTTCTTATAGCGAGACCAAGCCTGCTAGAGTGGGTCCTCTCGTAACTTACCTCTAAACGGTCCTTGTTCTTGAGGTGGTCTTACTAACAAGGCATCAAAATAAGCGCAGGCTTCCCTAGAACAATGAGGTCGAGCGCACTCATTCCTTGACGCGAAACGAGTAAGTGACGTGTAAAAACCCAATCACAGACGGCCTTGCTAAGGCAAGACTTGTTAGGTCTTCGCCGATTGGTTACAGCAGGTCCCAAGACTTCTGAAGCGTCGTCAACGGATGTGACATCAGAGCTCTACCAGGCGCCAAATTGTTTGACCGAATACGTAAGAATATATACAATTTGATTCAAGATTATTACATTCGTTTATACATCCTAACGTAACGCACTCACACACACACACACACACACACACACACAGTGATGTGTGTGTGTGTGTGTGTGTGTGTGTGTGTGTGTGTGTGTGTGTGTGTGTGTGTGTGTGTGTGTGTGTGTGTGTGTGTGTGTATGTGTGTGTGTGTGTGTGTGTGTGTGGGCTGACTCCATACACAGTTTCAAGTGTAGATATGATAGAGGCTTGTCTAGGTCTTCTTGAAGCTTCAAGCAGTCCTCCTCTGTCTTAATCCTTCTCATAATTTTGGCATCGTCCGCAAACATTGAGAGAAATGAATCTATACCCTCCGGGAGATCAAATTGACAAATGGAATGCACTAGGAAGTGATGTGGTGTAGGCTGACTCCATACACAGTTTCAAGTGTAGATGTGATAAGAGGCTGACTCCATACACAGCTTCAAGTGTAGATATGATAAGAGCTAAGTAGGCTCAGGAACCTGTACATGAGTTGATTGACCATTGAGAGGCGGGACCAAAGAGCCAGAGCTCAACCCTCGCAAGCACAACTAGGTAAGTACACACACACACACACACACACACACACACACACACACACACGCACACACGCACTCTTTGCATGTCTAACAATTTCACAAAGAAAGAAAATAACCAGGGTTAAGATAAGCAGTCATCTTCCACTACCTAATGTTTGGGTAAAAGCCTGTGTCACTATAAGAGCCTAAATTATCCACTCCTATGTCTCATACAAGTCCATTGTCTCACCCAACCTCATAATTCATACAGTCCCATGTCATAGCCCCTATGAATCATACAGTCCCTCTTCTCACCTAACTCCATTTATCACATTCCTTTGCCACACCCGACCCCTTTGTATCACCCTGGCCAATCACTTCATACCAAGGACAAGGGGGAAAGCGCCAAGCCATTATGATTATATAGCACTGGGAAGGGGTCAGGATAAAGATTTGGGAGCCTGACCCCTTCCTAGTGCTATATAGTCAAGGGCAAGGAATAACATCAACAAAGCCGTATCACTACAGCCACTACCACCAACAAAATAAAGTAGCGTTAATACTGGTGGCAGCGGTGGGATAAGCTTCATGCTTTACGCCAACTCCAGACACTGAGAAGTGATTGTCGTGTACAAAAGACTATGAAAACGTCTGATAATGTACAGGCAGACACAGGTATGATAGGTATGATACAGTCCTTTATTTCACTTATTCTCATTTTCTGTAAAGTCTACATGTCTTGCCTTTCACTCCATAAAACACCACCATACCCGGAAAAGGAGGAGAATTGTCCTTTCTGATGGCCTGAAGGGAAGTTAAGTGTGGCTTGTAGCCCCTTTCCAGGCCAAAGGATATAAGAAAAATGTAAAAAATTCTCTCCTATGGATGAATCCAATGATTCTACTGGGTCACAGAGCTCGTTCCCCTCCGATCTGACTGCAGTTATCGAGAAGTCAAGCCAAGAGTAAACCTAGCCAGAAGAATATCATGCCGAGACTTCCGGTGAGGAACTAGAAGACAAATGACAACTTATTGATAGCAGAGCTGCCAAAGTTACATGACTAAAGTGTTGCCAAGAGAGTATTGCAAACACAGTAGACTTTTAGTGGTAAAGATCCTGAATGCTAAATGAATCCTGGCACTGGGTATGTTTGTCTTACTGTACTTACGCCACGCCAATATCCTCGTTATGGGGGCCAAAGGTATTTATTTAGAATCAATTCATACTGGTCTTCTCCCTCCCCACAATAGTTGTCTTACTTATATCCACGTCCTTCAGGCAATTCTTGTAATTCTTGCCTTGTCATATATCCTACTTATCTAGTCACTTACATATCCTCATCTCCTACAGTCACTTGTTTTTACTTCATCACTTCTATCATCCGAATGTTTATGTATTTTCTTAATGATACTACATGCATGCGTAAAACAGCTCCAAACCGACCTAAAGCATCGAATTAGGCAACAAAACGTTGTTTTCACTTAATCTCTCAATGAGCCTCGTCCTTGTCAGTACCGAGGCTGACCTGAACGAGGAACACAAATGTTTTCTACTTGTTCTTGAATATCTTGTCAATTTCTTAGATTCAACGTAGCATTTTGATATCTTAAAATATCAAATCGTATATGCAAGTGACGTTTCAGCACAATCGTTAGATTTTAACAATCATGACGATACCTTCCAAGGCCGTAAGATAATATTTGTCCTACATAACAACTAGAATACAATTTTTTAAGTGTAAATCATTTACTAGTTGGACGATCATACACGCTAAATTGTATGTTCATTTTGTTTATAAAGATGTTAATAATAATGACACAAAAACAGCTTCTTTTAAATGTAATTGGTGTTAAAGAAAGGAAAATACGTCAAAGGAACCTACTCAAAGTTGTTGACCAAACCACACACTAGAAAGTGAAGGGACGACGACGTTTCGGTCCGTCCTGGACCATCCTCAAGTCGATTGTGCGATATTTCAACCACGTTATTGTGACTCCTCGTCTACTCAGCCTACAGGACTCCAAAAGATAGGTTATCCCAACTTTGCTTCTGAAGCTACAAACATGCTACACTCCATCAATTAACGGATAAACAAACATTCCAACCAAACGAAGCTGGCGCTGGAGTGAGGACGCGGGAAAAAAGATTCAGGGGGGAAGCGCTTCAAGATGAGCGGGAACGTGTCTGATTGGCTGGCGACTGTCTCCACCTGGACCAATCAATAACCAATATCTGTCTCATTAACACGCCCCCATGTCTCAAGCATCAACCTGAAAATTATATTTGCTGCTTTAGAACGTACTCGAGGGTCGCAACAATGATGATAAAATTATTCCGAGTTGCGTGTTTGTTTAACAAAAATGATTGGTGAGGAATTCGTAGGAAGACCTATTTTTTGTATGCTAAAATTTGTACCAAGTCTGTGGAAGGGGGAGTGGGGGGGGGGGGGAGAGTGTAGGTTAGTTGCTTCATACGATTGTAAATAATTATCCCATTAAAAGCAAGGGGTGATTGAGTTCGCGGTCGACCGAACTCTGAACACACACACACACACACACACACACACACACACACACACACACACACACACACACACACACACACACACACACACACACGCACGCACGCGAGATCATTAAATCAATTACACGACTTGTATTTACGCAACAAGGCGGAGGGGAAAAAAACGGGCTCGGTAATCCTGGCAAGGCTGGAGACCCGCTCTTGCAGGAGTGACGTCAAGTGACACTTGACTGAGCAGGACCGTCGCCGCCAGCGAGACCCGCCACCACCACTACCTCCTCCTCGAGGCCTCCAACACCACTTCGAGGCCTCTACCACCACCTCGCGGTCTTCACCACCTCGCAGACTTCACCACCTCGCGGACTTCACCACCTCGCGGACTTCGCCACCTCGCGGACTTCGCCACCTCGCGGACTTCACCACCTCGCGGACTTCACCACCTCGCAGACTTCACCACCTCGCGGACTTCGCCACCTCGCGGACTTCACCACCTCGCGGACTTCGCCACCTCGCGGACTTCACCACCTCGCGGACTTCGCCACCTCGCGGACTTCACCACCTCGCGGACTTCGCCACCTCGCGGACTTCACCACCTCGCGGACTTCACCACCTCGCGGACTTCACCACCTCGCGGACTTCGCCACCTCGCGGACTTCGCCACCTCGCGGACTTCGCCACCTCGCGGACTTCACCACCTCGCGGACTTCACCACCTCGCGGACTTCGCCACCTCGCGGACTTCGCCACCTCGCGGACTTCGCCACCTCGCGGACTTCACCACCTCGCGGACTTCGCCACCTCGCGGACTTCACCACCTTGCGGCCTCCAGTACCTCGCGGCCACCACAACATATATCTTCGTCTCTCGTTCCCTCTACCCAGTTTCTTTCACCATCTCCTTAATGTATCTTACTAAATACACTCACAACTTCTCGCCTCCATCTCAACCGACGACACTTCGCCCACTCCCAAGTTCTGCACACAGCTGCACAAGGGTCACCTGTGGGGGCAAAAATTGTCTACCTTCCGTTAAAAATCTACAAATCCACCAGAGATATTTCTCCCACAAGCACCATCATTTCCATATAGAGCCAACGCGACCGTCGCATGTGGCAGACCGCGAGTGCTTCTGAGTTCGGGGACATTATTCATCGCATCAATAATATCAACTTCCGCTCATCGGTATGTGCTGGCGAAAGGTGAGTCACAGCAAGAACACACACCACATACACACCTCCACGATGGCAGCAGACATACACAGTTTCAGCCCCGTTCCTGTGCCAGGTAAATCCACTCCGGGCTCACCATAGCCCGTGCTACTTGCAACTTTTTGTTTCAAGTAGCGAATCTTAAACAGCAAGACAGAGGAGCGTACCAACAGCCGGATACACACATATGTCTCAGAGAAACAAAAGTGACAGAATCAGACAGACCTGATGATGGTTCTGGACCGAAACGTCCTCATTTCTTTCTCTTCTGACCTGTGGTTTGGTCATCATATCTTCAGCCACGTTATTCTGTCAAACTGTCAAACGTTGTGAGTGCAGTTTAAGGTCCCAAGAGTGGTGCTAGTGGCCTAGGGTCTACTACAGTGTAAGAGACACTATAATGTGAGACTTTAGGACGTTCGAGACGTCGGATGATCTCGCTGACGCGCGAGACACCGACACCCTTCCCATGCCCCTTGAAGGCTGTCAAAGAGGGCCGGACGACCCACAGGAGACGCTCGCTTCTACCTTAATTAGTGAGGGTGACGAAGACGCTGAAGGCGGGCGTCTTGGTCGTCTTAATGACCACAAGGGTGTGGAGGAGACCCGCTAGCAGGAGCTGCAGGGGATGACGGGGGTGGAGACGGAGACGGAGACGGAGAGAGAGAGAGAGAGAGAGAGAGAGAGAGAGAGAGAGAGAGAGAGAGAGAGAGAGAGAGAGAGAGAGAGAGAGAGAGAGAGAGAGAGAGAGAGACAGACAGACAGACAGACAGACAGACAGACAGACAGACAGACAGAGAGAGAGAGAGAGAGAGAGAGAGAGAGAGAGAGAGGGGGGGGGGGACGTGAAGGGTCCCAAAACGTTCCTCGTTTGTCTAAGTAACAGCCAATGGCAACACGACATCCAGCCAAGTTTTAAGGGGAGAGAGAGAGAGAGAGAGAGAGAGAGAGAGAGAGTAAGAGAGAGAAAGGGAGACAGATGAAACTTAATTCCCTCCTGCAATCTAGGTGACAAATTGAGTCTATCTTTTAGAGTTTAATCAGCTGATTCCAAGGGTAAGTTAGGATAATTAGATACTAAGCTAAGAGTCTATATAGATGCTCCCTGTTTTGAGTATGGACGCATGCGTGAGTATTTTATACACATGGAGTGTTTAGACGAAAAAAGCCTACTGTGAGAAAAGGGCCTATATGCCTTAAAAATTTAAAGATAACACAGACGTAACAGCCAAATTAGCATGCAGAAAGGATAAATCTGAACTGTACCTGGGTAATTCCATCTCCAGTATTAAGACTACATTCCTCCAAACATTCATATCTGACAGGAAAGAAATCACAGACTGTCAAAGGCCTGATAGCACAGGCTATCTGTGATAGCAATGATTTCTTTAGATATAATACCTATAGGAGCAGCACAAAACGTCGACCAGACTGTGCGACACAGTGGTTGCCAGGATCAGGTTGGGTTACCGTTACCTGTGGCAGGTGGCTGCAGGTGACGGGTCTCCCAATCCTGAGCACTCCAGTTGCAAACTCTGTGAGCAGGAATTGCGGCACGATCTCCCACACTACATTACTGAATGTCCAGTCATTAGACCGGACATGTAATGTACTCACACATGTCCAGTCATTAGGTGCTTCAGACCTGCCGGTATGAGACAAATGGAGCTTTGCAATTCATTTTTTTTCACTCACGTTTTCTTGAGTCTCTCCTCATACTGCAGGCGATGAGTCACAATAACGTGGCTAAAGTATGTTGACCAGACCACACACTAGAAGATTTATTATTATTATTATTATTATTATTATTATTATTATTTTCTACCACAGACGGAGCCCCACATTTACAATGCTAACCAGCATATATACATTTTCTTCTGTTCTCCATGGACAGGGTTAGAGATTTGTTAAACATATAGTTCAAGGGTTTATTGAACAACCACAGAAGGTGATTCGGTGCTTTTAAAATGCTAAGCTAACCTACATACGTAAATACATAGATACACAGATTTACGTATGCCTTACATAAAGTGTTCGATGTGTCTTTTACATAGGTGAAGGGACGACGACGTTTCGGTCCGTCCTGGACCATTCTCAAGTCGATTGTGATGAGGAAGTAGATGCAGGCAAAAGATGCTCTAATACACAACGTACCCAACATAAACTTGAGTCCTGGCTTTGTTGTTGTGGACTCTTCCCTTTCACAGTATATACTTAAATGCTCTAATCTTTCTAACAAACGTGACCTAACATAAGCTTACCCTTCCATTTATTTTTCTTTCTCTCTTCTCTCTTTTTTCTGTTCATTGCTTTCTCTTACGTTCCCTTACTATCCTCTTCTTATTCCTATTACTATCTTCTTCTCATTCGGTGGTTATAATAGGAGCTGCCTCGTATGGGCCAATAGTCCCTCTGCAGTTCTTATTCCTACTTTTTATACAACACTTATACATACAAATATATTTAAGAACTCAAATTGCATACACAATCTGAGCTCCTCATAGAAGGGAAACACTACATAGAATCAAGGAATAATGATCTCAGATGATCCCCCATTTAGTGAGCACAACACAGGAAGCTGAGCAACAGCTAGGACAAATATAGATTAAATTACGAGAACCTGCAAAACAGCAGACTCCATCCTCAAGCTGTTTTTTATCCCCCTGCTGAGCAGAGCTGAGGATCTCCGTAGAGGGATGATAACATGCTGAAAGCTCATCACCAACTCCTAAAGCCACCCATGTAACCATCAACCACCATGTAACCACCCATCAACCACCATGTAACCACCCATCAACCACCATGTAACCACCCACCAACACGTAAAATACCCAACGACAAAGCAGACATAACTACATAATACAAACATCTCATCGCGGGTTTAAGTGAGCAACAAACCCCATTCGCAATGTTATCTCCTAGTTCAGTACTCTTAACAAAGACTTAAATCAGCTTTCAAGGACACGAGACATTAATACGAAAAAAAAGGTGTTTGTCGTGCAGCTGCAGCAGCAGCAGCTGTAAGCTGCCGTTGGTCTGAGACCTCTGCCCTAATCATCCCCCTGTTTAACGCACGGGCAACAATTAATATCTCAAACATTGGACAGTATACAAGAAATTTGCATACAGGGACCTTATGCAAAAAAGTTTTATAGGAGTTTGCGTCGTTCGCATAATAAGCATTTGGTTAATCATTGAGCATCGGCGCGAAGCAAGAAACAAAGTCTTTGCCGATTGGAAAATTAGACAATAAGATATTAGCATACAGACGCCATTTTCGTCCCTCGTCTTGACAACTTTCTTGACTCTTGAGAGCGTTCTTATTATCCCTGGCCCGCATAGCTCTAGGCAACAGTGGTGCTGTTGGTGCGTTGGTTCAGAGTTGGTCGGTTTGCGCTGCAG
Organism: Procambarus clarkii; assembly: GCF_040958095.1. Classification (NCBI taxonomy): domain Eukaryota; kingdom Metazoa; phylum Arthropoda; class Malacostraca; order Decapoda; family Cambaridae; genus Procambarus; species Procambarus clarkii. Next base: position 16,658,875 of record NC_091186.1, read on the forward strand.
GACGTGTTGCAATATTCGACCCTATGGTCGTAGTATGCCATAGACCTCCACCATGGACCCCTACCATTGGACCCCCACACCATGGACCCCCACCATGGACCCCTACCATTGGACCCCCACCATGGACCCCTACCATTGGACCCCCACACCATGGACCCCCACCATGGACCCCTACCATTGGACCCCCACACCATGGACCCCCACCATGGACCCCTACCATTGTACCCCCACACCATGGACCCCCATCATGGACCCCTACCATTGGACCCCCACACCATGGACCCCCACCATGGAGCCTTACCATTGGACCCCCACACCATGGACCCCCACCATGGACCCCTACCATTGGACCCCCACACCATGGACCCCCACCATAGACCCCTACCATTGGACCCCCACACCATGGACCCCCACCATGGACCCCTACCATTGGACCCCCACACCATGGACCCCTACCATGGACCCCTACCAATGGACCCCCACACCATGGACCCCCACCATGGACCCCTACCAATGGACCCCTACCATGGACCCCTACCATGGTATACTCCAGAGAACAGGCAGGGCAAGTATAAGAAAGCGCTGAGTCATCATGACATTACAGTTCTGGACCCAGGGAACAGGAATAAGAACCATGATTGCTGTAATTTAACTCCTGTACTTTGGATATAATTGAAGGTCAACAAAGTCGAGCAATATTCCGAGTCCTTTAGAATCCATGTCGACGCAACTTCCTTGGAAATCTCTTGTTTACCTGTTCAAATGGATGCAATTTATAGGCTTAGTTTTAAAAGATTTGGTATAGCCAATGCAGGTACTCTAGTTCATAAAGTTTACATATGCAATGAATCGAAGAATGGGGGGATGAGAAGGATCTTAAATGAATGGGGAATGAGGATCTTATATGAATGGGAGTTAATGGGAAGGGGTGGAGGCAAGGGAATGGATCAAAGTGAGGTCTACTAATAAATATAGAACTAAAGTCGCGACTAGCGACAGTTTGTAGAGATCATATAACGAAGAAAACGCAGGATCATTTTTCACGATGTTTTTCGCGTGAATATCATAGTGCTTGGCACTAAATCCCTTGTGTAGCGTGACTCTTCTCTTATATTACACGTTCAAACATCTCCCACAGCGGCACTCAACATCTCCCACAGCGGCACTCACAACATCCCTCTGTCTCCCACAGCGACACTCAAGAGAGAGACATTCACTCTGCCTGCTAATGAAAACGTCGCAGGTACACCAGCGAACAGTTAAGTAAGTGTTATCAAACACTGGAGCCCTTGTGCTCGCCACAGCTAGGTGGGCATGGGGGTGGGGACGTTTATTTTTGTCCGTGTTCACTCGCCTATATAACATATCACTTACGTGTGTTTGTTGGAAGCGAGTTTTAGTTCCCGAACACCGCCTCTGAACTAATAGTAATCGGTATATATATATGTTGACAGCTGCATGAATTTGGGTTATATTTACATTTGAATATGTGTATATATGGAGTCTGCTTCCATCACCTGTTAGTGCAATCCACTGATTGACAATCTTTTCATTAAAGAAATGTCTCTATATCGATCTCTGGTTTACCTGAGTGTCCCCTCACATTGGTCTAACCCCTCTACCCCCTTTCCCCAGGTTGGACCAATCTCTTCCTAGTTCAATCCTTTGTGTCCCCACTTTCCCCAATTAATTCTAACAAATTGTTTCCCTCTTGTCCTGGTCCCACTCTTTGGGCTTTTGTCAATCTTATCAACGCGCCAATTTTAGATGTCGTGGACATGTTCCTTCTGGACCTTCGCAGTGATGCGAGAGTTTGGCTCTCCCGAGATACAACATAATTAACATCTGGAAGTTATTAAGAGAGGCTGGTTCTAAATCCCCCACACTGAAAATCACGCGAGACAAGAAAGTATGGGATGTACAAAATGTACAAAATTGTGTACATTTGTACAAAATGGTACAAAATGGATGTACAGAATGTATAAAACTGGACAACAGGAAAACATTCAGCACCATAACAGACAATTCTTTAACATTAAGATAATTTTTGTTAACACTCTCCCTCTGCGTACAAGAGTCATAACTAGCCAATTTTTTTGCGGCATTCAGAAAGAGAACTTGATAAATACCTCCAAAGCTAACTTGATCACTTGGTCTAACAGCCTTGTTGACCAGACCGTCAAAAAGGAAGCCGTAGCCAGGATTCATTAATCATCTTTCGTCGAATATGGCGGCTATGTATATGTCGCAAAAGAGTTTTAACAAGCTACAAGGTCGTTCTTGACCCAAAAGTTCCTGGTCAGTGACATTGATCCCCGGAGCCACCCCACTGGAACCTCTTTGAGGTTACCTTGAGATGGTTTCGGGGCTTTAGTGTCCCCGCGGCCCAGTCCTCGACCACGCCTCCTATTACCTCAAGCTAAGACAGTTTCCACACACTCACAGTTAAGCTTGTGCAGTTCGGGGAGCTGCCTCGTGGAAGCACTCACTATTTTCAGATAGTGTATAATCCACCATGGCTGCCTTCCTTATCACTGCATTTTTTTCTACTTCAGCAGTCGAGTACATTTGCGCATAAATTCGTAAGTAAAGCGTACACATAACCAATTATTCTTGCCTATACAACAGCACATTTTTATAATACAAGAGGTGGCGAAAGTTATGTGTATTGTGAGGCCCAGACCACTACAAGAATGCATCAAATAATCTCTAATATCTTCTTGCTCACAAGAGTGCAAACCCAGCAAATATTACATTGCTGATGATAATGCACTGATAAAAGTGACTCCATAAATGACCTTGGTGTACTTGAGAGAGAGAGAGAGAGAGAGAGAGAGAGAGAGAGAGAGAGAGAGAGAGAGAGAGAGAGAGAGAGAGAGAGAGAGAGAGAGAGAGAGAGAGAGAGAGAGAGAGAGAGAAAACATGACCTCCAGAATGCTATCAGGAATATTAAGTAATCATTTTCTTATTTTCTCGTCTATCTTCATCCACTATTGAGTATATTAAGATCCAGTAGAGCCAGCTGTTGCATAGACAGTACCAAAATTAATGTTTTCTAGTACGCTGATGATCAAGTTGTTCTACTAGCACCTTAAAAATATGCTTCGAGAAAATGTTTTTGAAACGTGAAAGACCCAATACTGAACACAATCTCATGCTCAATCCAAAGCAAATGTGTTGTAGTTGAGAAAATCATTTGAGACAATGAGGTGACATGAACCAGGGTTTTAGTGATTCCCAAACACCTGCCTTAACTCACTTGGTCATGACGGGACAAAAGACAATCAACCCGGAACCGTGCCTTACCTTGAGGTGGTTCCGGGGCTTAGCGTCCCCGCGGCCCGGTCGCCGACCAGGCCTCCCTACTGTAGTTATTTTTCACAGACTGAAAGTATTATTCAAGTCTTGAACTAAAACTAATCTGCAGAGAAACTAAACTAAACTAAAATATTAAACTAAAATATTCTGAAACGTTTGCCAGTTTGTCGGCTTTTTGGATGACATCAAAGATCCGAAATCCAGAACAAATGTCATACTAAGGGTGATATCTGGTCATCATACTAAGGGTGTTATCTGGTCATCATACTAAGGGTGATATCTGGTTCTCGTACTAAAGGTGATATCTGGTCCTCATACGAAGGGTATCTGGTCATCATACTAAGGGTATCTGGTCCTCATACGAAGGGTATCTGGTCATCATACTAAGGGTATCTGGTCCTCATACGAAGGGTATCTGGTCCTCATACGAAGGGTATCTGGTCATCATACTAAGGGTATCTGGTCATCATACTAAGGGTAAAATGCACAAATGTTATTTTTTTTAATGTATAATGTCTTCCAACGTCTCCCCATTAATTAAGACTTGATGAATGATCTCAAGTCCATTCACACAACTGAAGAAATAATTCACAGACGAATTATCTTTTCTCCAACCAGTTATTAGCCAAATTGTCAAACATTCGCTTAATACTAGCCACTCGACTTTGCTAGAAATTTCATGAGAATTAAAAAAATACAACTAAGGACTTGTGAGACATAAGGGTGAGTCCCTTCACCTTCTAGCGTGTGGTCTGGTCAACATACTTTAGCCACGTTATTGTGACTCATCGCCTGGATGTGAGACATATATATATATAATGGCGGTACAGGTCCTCGTGGACAGAATATAACAAATAGTTAAATAGGGGGAAACGGTGAATACTCCTAATTGGATACTAAAGTTCATATTTGGTAAATGTTGCCACAGAGATGCTACAGATTTCTTTGAAAAAAGACAAATCCTGTAAATCCTGATAAAGTCTAATCACTATTACATGAACTTTACTCACAGGAAGTTTGACCCAATCCTGCCCCCTGACACTACTGATGATGTCGAACAGAGGACGAGTTATACAATGTTTACAATATTGTCGGTTCTTCATATTTTATTGAGAAACAGAGAGTGTCTGTTTCGTCAAGGTTGGCGGCCAGACGGGTAAGGCTAGCCTCACCCAGCTTTGCAAGATGACAAGTGAAGGGTTGGTGACCAACGTAAGCATACCGGGCACCTCATCTAGCATTAAATATATATGCCAAGGCATAAAAGCTTTGCTCGTGTCTGACTTGCAATTATAAGTCTATCCTTTATATAACATGTTATATATAAGTATATCAAATTACAGCTTCTTCACGTGGAAAACAATTTTGTAAATCAACACTTTTACAATTTTTTAATATAAACATTCCATTGAATTCACATGAAGATGAACTTTAAACAAACAAGACCTCACAGGCGCCTGTCTCAGGATTCATCAAAAAACTTACGAAGGCCTTTACGAAACCTCTACATCTTTTCACATTCACAGGGGGGTTTATTTACAATTATTAAACACTAGACCTCCGAAGCACTATATGAGGCTGTTTATAACAATAGCAACCTTCGAGTGAGAGGTTTCCAAGCTCGTCAGCGGTTTAATAAATGTAAATAAAGTCGCCGTGATTAGGGAAAGATGAACATGTTTCGTAAGAGATTGCTTGGTGACTCCTGGTCTATGATTGGAGCGAAGAAGAAGAGGTTCAAGCCAAGGAGATTACCTTTAGTGCGTGATCTCCTTCGTTCGCTGCTGCACGCGTACGCAATCGCCTGCGCATGCACGCACACAAACCAAGACTGGTTAACAAGGATTGCGCGCGCGCGTGCATACCCACACAAAAGCACATCAGCACACTCAAAATAATGTCAAGTAAAATACACACACACACACACACACACACACACACACACACACACACACACACACAAACACACACACACACACACACACACACACACACACACAGTCAACGAATTAAAAGGAAGGTTCAAAGGTTTGTCATCAGACTAGTACCCGAACTGAGGGGTGTGAGCTACGAGGAGAGACTACGGGAATTAAACCTCACGTCGCTGGAAGACAGAAGAGTTAGAGGGGACATGATCACCACATACAAGATTCTCAAATGAATTGATAGGGTAGATAAAGACGGACTATTTAACACAAGTGGCACACGCACTAGGGGACACAGGTGGAAACTGAGTTCCCAAATGAGCCACAGAGACATTATATTTTTTTTTTAGTGTCAGAGTAATTGACAAATGGAATGCATTAGGCAGTGATGTGGTGGAGGCTGACTCCATACACAGTTTCAAATGTAGATATGACAGAGCCCAATAGGCTCAGGAACCTGTACACTAGTTGATTGACAGTTGAGAGACGGGACCAAAGAGCCAGAGCTTTGTACTAGGTGAGTACACACACACACACACACACACACACACACACACACACACACACACACACACACACACACACACACACACACACCTCACAGAAACACCTCCCCCTCCCCCCCCCCAACAACCCCACACCACCCCACCCCTCTCCCACAACCCCATCCTACCCCCCTCACCAGACCTGAAGTGAGAGTCGTGCGCACGCACGCACGCACCCACCCACCATCTCCCCCCTCCCCTCCCCCCCATCGTCACCTTCAAGAAACGAGGAGCTTACTTAATAGGGTACAGCTGCTCCTCCCAGAGTTCTTATGTAGTACGGCTTATTTGTAATCACACGCGGAGAGAGAAGAAATGTAAAATTATCAGTCTCCTCGGTAAAGGGGAGGGGAAAAAAGAAGGGGGAAAATAATAGATTAGCATACAGACACAATACAAACGGTAGACCAGCGTCTTGGGGAGTCAGAGGGAAAAACTCGTATAAACACTTACAAGCCCAAATTTTTCGCTCCACCGGGTTTTCTTTGCATTCGAAATGAGACTGAGGCCAAGTCTCTAATTAGATACACGACTCCGCTGTTGACTTTTCTACCACCGCCACCAAACTCAAGAAGAAAATGTCAATAATTGCATAAAACCTAACCTACACACACTCACACACACACACACTCAACACTTACTGACACACTCACATACACAGGCCCCCTAAGTGCAGCAGTCTTATAAGACTTTTAATCCACTTTCCCCTCAATCTTTGGTCTGTTGGCAAGTGGTATGTTTCTCATTATTCAGCTTGAGAGAACCCAGCCTTATTTTGAGTAAACACCCATGCTCGGCCGGTCATTCTAATCACGGGAGACGGAGCTCTCAGGTTCTGCAGGAAAAGTGGAAAAATTACATGCTTTTTTTCCCTTTTTTTTAAAAGCCCTCTAATTTGTATTCTCTTGATCGCTGAGACCTGCGTCCTTCACTAATGGCATACATATTCCAGCAATCAGCATGAGTGGTGCTAGTTAGAGCCTAAAAGGATTATGGCTCCTTTTTTCTTTTTTTTTTTGGTTCCTTTTTAATCCAATTCTTTTTACTTGAAATAAATAGCCGCGAGACTTATAAATAGTCATAAGAGAGAAAATACTGGCAGGAAACAGTGCTCGGCATTTTTCGACAGTTTTGTCTTCGAGGATTAAAGCGTTTTTTCCGAGGTGCTGGTGATTGTCCGTGTGTGTGTGTGTGTGTGTGTGTGTGTGTGTGTGTGTGTGTGTGTGTGTGTGTGTGTGTGTGTTCACCTAGTTGTGTTTGCGGGGGGTTGAGCTTTGCTCTTTCGGCCCGCCTCTCAACTGTCAATCGTGTGTGTGTGTGTGTGTGTGTGTGTGTGTGTGTGTGTGTGTGTGTGTGTGTGTGTGTGTGTGTGTGTGTGTACTCACCTAATTGTTCTCACCTAATTGTGCTTGGGGGGGTTGAGCTTTAGCTCTTTGGTCCCGCCTCTCAACTGTCAATCAACTGGTGTACAGGTTCCTAAGCCTACTGGGCTCTATCATATCTACACTTGAAACTGTGTATGGAGTCAGCCTCCACCACATGTGTGTGTGTGTGTGTGTGTGTGTGTGTGTGTGTGTGTGTGTGTGTGTGTGTGTGTGTGTGTGTGTGTGTGTGTGTGTGTGTGTGTGTGTTTGCGCAATGGTTTTAATTTAATTTTCCTGGCTTATACGTTTCTTATTTCATTTCGTTTGAGAGTCAGGAGGAACAAGCTATGGGACCTGCAAACCACAGAGTTAAATGTGGACCTAACACTACCATATATATATATATATATATATATATATATATATATATATATATATATATATATATATATATATATATATATATATATATATATATATATATATATGTCGTACCTAGTAGCCAGAACTCACTTTTCAGCCTACTATGCAAGGCCCGATTTGCCTAATAAGCCAAGTTTTCATGAATTAATTGTTTTTCGACTACCTAACCTAACCTAACCTACCTTTTTCGGCTACCTAACCTAACCTAACCTATAAAGATAGGTTAGGTTGGGTTAGGTAGGGTTGGTTAGGTTCGGTCATATATCTACGTTAATTTTAACTCAAATAAAAAAAAATGACCTCATACATAATGAAATGGGTAGCTTTATCATGTCATAAGAAAATAATTAGAGAAAATATATTAATTCAGGAAAACTTGGCTTATTAGGCAAATCGGGCCTTGCATAGTAGGCTGAGAAGTGCGTTCTGGCTACTAGGTACGACATATATATATATATATATATATATATATATATATATATATATATATATATATATATATATATATATATATATATATATATATATATATGGTAGTGTTAGGTCCAGACGAATCAGGTGTGCACCAAAATTCAATCACCATAATAAACCCTCGACAATGCGTCACAGTAACGTGGCTGAAGATATGACGTTAATGGTCCAGATGGTCCGAAACGTCGTCGTCTTCTTCATTGTCTGATGTGTGATTTGGACGTCAAACCATGGCCAAAAACCCCCATTGTTTCCCCCTAACAAACCATGGCCAAAAACCCCCATTGTTTCCCCCCTAACAAACCATGGACAAAAACCCCCATTGTTTCCCCCTAACAAACCATGGACAAAAACCCCCATTGTTTCCCCCTAACAAACCATGGACAAAAACCCCCATTGTTTCCCCCCTAACAAACCATGGACAAAAACCCCCATTGTTTCCCCCTAACAAACCATGGACAAAAACCCCCATTGTTTCCCCCTAACAAACCATGGACAAAAACCCCCATTGTTTCCCCCCTAACAAACCATGGACAAAAACCCCCATTGTTTCCCCCTAACAAACCATGGACAAAAACCCCCATTGTTTCCCCCTAACAAACCATGGACAAAAACCCC
>NC_091186.1:16672538-16675038 GCF_040958095.1 Procambarus clarkii
TTGAGCGGTTTAGCGCACATCCTACAAGATGACTCTCCCGGTAACAACATTTCTAGTTACAGGAAGCACCGACTCATGTCTCTGCAGAGGTTGACGGAGCCCACCAGGAGCGCTGAGGGGGCGGCTGAAGAAGGCGTTGCGTGCAGGACCAAAGGGCACGACCAGAGAGAGAGAGAAAGACGTACGTTGAATTATCACGCCATGACCAACTCCTTTAACACCACCCGATACATTCGCGCTAAACGGCTACTGCCACTTATTAACCCGCTGTTAATTGACACGACTCCTAGCGTGGGAGAGGGGCAGTGGGAGGGGGATGAAGGAAGGGGGGAAGGAAGAGGCGAGTGGTGTCCAGTCTTGGCGGGTTCCTGAGACTTAAGATTGTAACCCTCAGGCCCTGCAACCAGGCTACTTCTGGGGGGTGATTTGCCAGCCGACGGAACTGATTGCAGAGAAAGGGATGTCCAAACCATGGAAATAATTCAGCCGGATTGATCCAGAATATAATAGTAGTTCTGTGTGTGTTACAGTTTCTTGGGATCTAATTATGTCTCAGTAACCTTCTTTAACCTGTATGTAACAGGTTAACAAGCAGGTGAGAGATAATATGTTAGATATAATAACTGTAACTAAACTTTTAATAGTAATAAAATATATTTAGCCGGTTGGAAGGCGCATCTAAAGAACAGAAACCCTGTTATTGTGGACATAATATCAGGTAATTGTCTTATTTTTGTGCTTAGTTAAAATACAGAAACCTCGTGTGAGGAATATTACGAGAGTCTAGGTAAAACTTGATGAAGGTGCCCTTTTTATGCTTGAAAACATGATAAAAATGCTTTTTTGTTTATGAAAACATGATAAAGATGCTTCTTTATTGATGAAAAAATGATAAAGAAGCTTTTTTATTCATGAAAACATGATAAAGATTCCTTTTGTTCATGAAAACATGATAAAAATGCCTTTTTATGCACGATAACATGATAAAGATGCCTTTTATGCATGAAAACATGATAAATATGTTTTTTATTCATAAAACATGATAGAGGAGCTTTGTTATTCATGAAAACATGATAAAAGTGCATTTTTATTCATGAAAACTTGACAAAGGTGCTTTATTTATTCATGAAAACATGATGGTGCCTTTTAGTTCATCATGAAAACGACGAAGGTGCATACCTGGTTGATACCTGGTTGATACCTGGTTGATGGGGTTCTGGGAGTTCTTCTACTCCCCAAGCCCGGCCCGAGGCCAGGCTTGACTTGTGAGAGTTTGGTCCACCAGGCTGTTGCTTGGAGCGGCCCGCAGGCCCACATACCCACCACAGCCCGGTTGGTCCGGCTGTGGTGGGTATGTGGGCCTCCGGGCCCGCATATTTATTCATCATGAATAACATAACGTAGGTACTTTCCTATTCATAATAAAACTCATCATTGTTTTCTTTCAAAATTTCTACGATAATCGCAGATTCTTTCCTTTGAAATCTCAGCTGCTTTCATTATGCTTATTCCGATTAGCTCAGGGGAAGGGAAGGGAAGTATCAAGAGAAAGCGCCAAGCCATTACGACTATATAGCCCTGGGAAGGGGTCAGGATAAGGATTTGGGATGGGACGGAGGGAAGGAATGGTGCCCCAACCACTTGGACGGTCGGGGATTGAACGCCGACCTTCAATTGTATAGGGAATTGTATAAAACAAGCTTAGTCGCCCTGCAGTACAGAGCTGCATTTCTATTGAAACCCCACGACGTAATAATACGACTTCTGTACTACATCAGCGTGTATGTGGGTAATGTATGAAACCCTAATTGGGTAGTTCGTAGATACATCAGAGACCCTAGAATAGTCAGTTCAATCCCTGGTTGCATTACTTTTGAGCATATCATGGTACCAACCCGTTCTCGCACTTTCTTTAAGTCAATATTGACTTATTTAATAAGTGCATATGTGACATACTAATTTATTGTGAATATTTTAGTTTACCTTGAAAAGCTTCATAGAAAACACCGACCTTACCTAACCTTCTTAGTATGTTAAGATAAGCATCTTATTGCTTCGTAATTACAATTATTACTTAACCTATTATAGGTATAGGTTAAGTAATAATTGTAATTACGAAGCAAAAAGATGCTTATCTTAACATACTAAGAAGGTTAGGTAAAGTCGGTGTTTTCTATGTAGCTTTTCAAGGTAAACTAAAATATTCACAATAAATTAGTATGTCACATATGCACGTATTTAATAAGTCAATATTGACTATAAGAAAGTGCGAGAACGGGTTGCATGGTACAGTGGTTTAAGGTGTGTGTGCTTGGGAGTACCCAGTGTGCAGGTTCGAACCTCATGGCTCCTACTGATTATGGCTGATCATGGCTGCCTTAATCGACTGAGCTACGACATGGTAAAAAGAGTTGAAACCGAAGTTCTACTGAACTTACTGGATCCTGCAGCCTCTCCGAGACACAAACCAGGGTTTTGTTTATTTGATAAATCACGTTAT
>NC_091186.1:16677538-16717538 GCF_040958095.1 Procambarus clarkii
ATCCTGTTAGTGGTGAGTGCTCTTGGCCGGTACACGACTTCGCGGGACCCGCACGGGCGGCGATTAAACCGGACGCCGCACGAGCAGTAATCGCCTCATCTCAGACTCACGATTTCCAAGTTTATCGGAAAAAAGAGGGTTGGTAACTTACCCGCGGAGTCAGCGCGGCCGCCATCACCATAGTCGTTCTCCGGGCCTGACACTCCGTGCAAAATGCAACTGTTAGAGAGAGAGAGAGAGAGAGAGAGAGAGAGAGAGAGAGAGAGAGAGAGAGAGAGAGAGAGAGAGAGAGAGAGAGAGAGAGAGAGAGAGAGAGAGAGAGAGAGAGAAAATGCAGGTATAGTTGCAAATTAGAGATGGTGGCCCTATACACACTCACAGATGAGGTGGGTGTGTTTATATATATATATGCGCATACACACCCAGATGAGATGGGCGTGAAGATGCGCATACACACCCACCTTGATGCGCTCGCCTTCCTTGTAACGCATGAGTTGCTGCGCATATCACTGTGTACATGGCAGCTTACACAACACTCGTGTCACACAAGCAAATCCAGTATTTATAGAGCATACCATTAATCCTGATGAGGGATTGGGGGGGATTGGGCTTGGGAGGTCCAGCGCGGGTTCCTTATACGTGGGATTTGGTGAAATCGGTAATGTGATTTACTATCATTAATCCTCTCCCTCGGCCAATAGTTACTTCCGTCTCTAGAAGACATGGGGAAGTCAAGGGGTTTGTTCATCTGCTCGGGGGATTGAACTCGATCCCTCGATTGTGTTTTGAAAACGAAGCCAACAGTACTACTAGACCCGAAAAACCTTGCACAAAAGTTTCTGCCTTGCCCGGGACTGACTGAACCCTGGGGGGTATTATCAGGGGGGGAGGGGAAAGCGCCACGCCATTAAGACTGTATAGCACGGATTGAACCCGGGGGTCCCTCGAGTGTGAGTCGAGGACGTAGCCCACTAAGACAACCATCTAAGACCAACATGCAGGACTTAACATACATCAAGTACGGCGCTTAAAGATTTCTCAGTGGTCATCCGTGAGTGATATAACTGACTACAGCTGTATCCAACTGATACAATAATAGAAGTCAATGACATCAACTGGAGGGCAGTGACAGATTGAAGAGCCACTCTTAGTTGACAGCTATTAAAGAGCCACTCCCGGTGACAGCTATTAAAGAGCCACTCCCGGTGACAGCTATTAAAGAGCCACTCCCGGTGACAGCTATTAAAGAGCCACTCCTAGTGACAGCTATTAAAGAGCCACTCCTAGTGACAGCTATTAAAGAGCCACTCCCGGTGACAGCTATTAAAGAGCCACTCCTAGTGACAGCTATTAAAGAGCCACTCCCGGTGACAGCTATTAAAGAGCCACTCCCGGTGACAGCTATTAAAGAGCCACTCCCGGTGACAGCTATTAAAGAGCCACTCCTAGTGACAGCTATTAAAGAGCCACTCCTAGTTAACAGCTATTAAAGAGCCACTCCTAGTGACAGCTATTAAAGAGCCACTCCCGGTGACAGCTATTAAAGAGCCACTCCTAGTGACAGCCCAGGGGACTGTGGACACACACACACACACACACACACACACACACACACACACACACACACACACACACACACACACACAGCCCTCGAGAATAGGATAAATACCCACAGGGCGGGGGCCCAGGAGCTAGGACTGGAGATTATACACTAAGGATGAGTAAACACCGACATCATACCCTCCCCCCCCCCATACACCAGGGTATACAGCATCGTATACTAGCCCCCCCCCCCTTCACATAACAAGGGTAGGCTATTATAAGTAAACTACTGTAAAACTACTTACTAATTATTATCTAATTATTACTTTATCTAATTATTGTTAATTCTTCTCTTCTCTCGTCCACCTTTATATTCCAACCAACCATTATCTTACCTAATACGTCGCATTTCTGACGGAATCGACCAAGTCGTTAAAAAATGTGCCAATTGGCTAACATTAAAGAACCGTAATACCGACGTTTTCTGTGTAAATCCCTCGATAGGTTAGGTAGGTTGCAGGGGTTCGTACGTTTTTGGTTAACCAAGACGATAAGCAAGTTCCGTTCGTTTCTAGTTAGGTAAAGAATTACATTTTGTACGGACTGTCGGAGCGAGAGGCCGCGCTATACGTGTACTTCTGTAACTTAACCTCAAACAATGCCAGCCCTAAATGAGCCCAAATGAGCTCCCAATGAGTTCCAATGAGCCTCCAGCACGGGGCTTCCAGGCTCCCCAAAACAATGCTAGCCCCAAATGAGCCCCAAATGAGCTCCCAATGAGCCTCCAGGACGGTCTTCCAGGCTTCCCAAAACAATGCTAGCCCCAAATGAGCTCCCAATGAGCCTCCAGGACGGTCTTCCAGGCTTCCCAAAACAATGCTAGCCCCAAATGAGCCCCAATGAGCCTCCAGAACGGGCTTCCAGGCTCCCCAAAACAATGCTAGCCCCAAATGAGCCTCCAGGACGGTCTTCCAGGCTTCCCAAAACAATGCTAGCCCCAAATGAGCCCCAATGAGCCTCCAGGACGAGCTTCCAGGCTCCCCAAAAACAATTCCAGTGCCGCGACTCGAGCTCACAAGTAACCCAGTACATCGTGATGAACACAAACATAACACACACACAAAAAAAAATCCACGCTATCTTATCGGCCGTAATTGTCTAGATAAGCTCCACGACCTGCCGAGGATAGCAAATTAAATGATGGAATCTGAGGGCTGAATAATGGGGCCCGTCCCAGCGCCCAACACATCCCGGCACGTATCATATAAATAGAGATATTAATTGTCCGCAGCAATCCAGCCGCTGGGGAATTATAACTCCCTTGACAGCGATCCCTGGGGACTGTCCTAGGGTGGGTGGGTGAGAGAGAGAGAGAGAGAGAGAGAGAGAGAGAGAGAGAGAGAGAGAGAGAGAGAGAGAGAGAGAGAGAGAGAGAGAGAGAGAGAGAGAGAGAGAGAGGGAGGGAGAGGGAGGGAGAGGGAGGGAGAGGGAGGGAGAGGGAGGGAGAGGGAGGGAGAGGGAGGGAGAGAGAGAGAGAGAGAGGGAGAGAGGGAGGGGGAGAGAGAGAGAGAGAGAGAGAGAGAGAGAGAGAGAGAGAGAGAGAGAGAGAGAGAGAGAGAGAGAGAGAGAGAGAGAGAGAGAGAGAGAGAGTGACGAGTAGTGAGCAATTTCAGCTATTGAGTAGAGTATGTATTAGCTGAGTGTGATTGAGAATAAGTGCCTGTTTCAGGATGTCAGTCGGGTTACGTCGCTATATTTGGAGTGAGGGGAGGGGGGAGAGGGGTCCGGTGGAGGAAAGTGGAGGGGGTGAGGGGTAGGGGTGAAGGGAAGTAATGTGATGGGGGAGGAGGGATGGGGGGGGGGGTTGTTTAGTTTGATGTTTAAATTAAAGCTTCTATCAACCTCTGGAGGGTTATTAAGACCACCACAATAGCCTCGTAACCAACCACCCAGTATACATATAGGCGGGACCAAAGAGCCAGAGCTCAACCCCCGCAAGCACAACTAGGTGAGCACATAAGTCCTGAGCATAATTCAGGACTAAAGTAAACTCTTTATACAGGTTTTATTACAAGAAAATATGTTGGTAAACTGTTCTTGACTGTACACTACTAGAATACTAAAGGTGTGTATAACAAATGACAACACTGAGTTGCTAATAGTTGCAAATAGCAACACATAGAGCCCTAACCTAGGCCTAAATAAACAAGCCTGGGCTCAACGTGTGCAATCTTACGCCGGATTGAGAGCTTATATATATATATATATATATATATATATATATATATATATATATATAAATAGGCCTAGGATTGGTTATCTTTGCTTGTTGCTCTCTTGTTTATTTCCTCTAAAAAAAAAGACGGCGATTTGTTTAATTAAATATTTATCACACTGCATTACAAGATTGCATTTATCCTACAAATGATAAAAGTAAGATAACAGCTATAAAAAGTTAGATATAAAAGTACAATAATATCTAATACAAGTAAAATAATAGCCATAAAAGTAAAAAAATATATATAAAAGTAAAATAACAACTATAAAGGTAAAAAAGTTATACTAGTAACAGTAAAATAATAGCAATTAAAGTAAAATAATAGCAATAAAAATACAATAAAGCTATTAAAAGTGAAATGTCTACATTACACACAGAAATCACACAATAGCGAGATGCATCAAATGAACAAATCCACACAAGGGGCTGTGATGAGGGTTCGAACCTACGTCACGGTCCTTGTGGATTTGTTCACGTCCACATTATTTGTTTACAAGGGCGTGGTGCTACATGGGTGCTGTATTGTGTGAGATGGGAAGACGGGAAGGAGACAGACCTGGAACGGTGGAAAAGGACTATTAGGCTGTGAGACAGAAGGAAGGGGATGCAGGGGAACAAAAAAAGGGCAAAAAGAGGCCTAGAGACAGAGGCCTAGAGAGGAAGACAGAGGCTGAGAGCCACAGAGGAGCTTAGAGACGGATAACTGTGGAGAGCTAAAGCGATGATACGCGGGTCGATTGATGATTGATGAAGATTAAGCCACCCAAGAGGTGACACGGGCATGAATAACCCGTAAATATGCGGGTAGAGGTGTCAAGGTAGATGAATAGGTAGGTAAAGGGCCGGGGTGGAGAATGGGTGGTAGAGGTTGAGTGATCGTGGATAGTTAGAAGACATGTTGATCAGAGGTCAGTGTTTTCCCCTAACCTTATGCTAATCACGTGTGTCTCCATACGCTATTCACTCGAATTATCTCGTTCACGTGAACTTTTGAACAAGTTCATCCAAGTGAACTTTTGGACAAATTCATCAACGTGAACTTTTGCACAAGTACAGTGTGTTAGATCCATTTCAGACATTGGTAATTCAGCAGTTAAACTTTTAATGTTGGGTGTTTTAGATTCAGCTACTCGGAACGGGCTATGGTGAGCCCGTGGTACTCACCTGTCACGGAGAGGTGCGAACATGTAATATATTTCATATCTAAACTCTCCAACTCACCTCACAGCACCGCTCCTGTGCCAGGTAAGTTACGGGCTCACCATAGCCCGTGCTACTTGTTCCAAGTAGTGAGTTACTTGCTCACAGTCTCCGTGGTGTAGTGGTAAGACACTCGCCTGGCGTTCCGCGAGCGCTATGTCATGGGTTCGTATCCTGGCCGGGGAGGAATTACTGGGCGCAATTCCTTAACTGTAGCCTCTGTTTAACGCAACAGTAAAATGTGTACTTGGATGAAAAAACGATTCTTCGCGGCGAGGATCGTATTCCAGGGACCATAGGATTAAGGACCTGCCCGAAACGCTACGCGTACTAGTGGCTGTACAAGAATGTAACAACTCTTGTATATATCTCAAAAGAAAAAAAAGTAGCTGAATCTATAACAACAACTCTCCAACTGAAGTGTTTCTATATTCGACAGGTTATTATTCATTTCGTGTACCTCATTTTTTATCCCTTGACTGTGTGGTTCCTAATAGTTTCTAGATCTGCTATTTTTTTCTTGTTCATTTCAATGATCCTAATGTTGTCTCCTTTATTCTCGCATTTATGACATATTTTCACATTTGTTTCTTAGTTTATTTATCCTAATCTCCCCATCCTGGCACTGTCTACTTCCCTTTCAAGTCTTCCTACTTCATTTTCCAGTCTTTTTAATTTGTATTCCTATTACTTTTTTTTCCTTTGTATTGATGGTCTGAAGTCTATGTTTCTTTTTCCCCATCTCGTCCTCCCTTTCCCTGCCCAATATGTTTTGCTGTCCCACGAAGCTTTTTCCACCCATTCTTTAATTTTCTCCTCACATTCCCTCGCTGCACAACTTCTGCAATCCTATTATCTTTCTCCATGACTAATTTATCTATGTTACTACGTGATCTGGTTACACTACCTGTTTCTGCCATCAGACCACCGCTCAAAGTCACTTGGTGCTCGAATTACCTTAAATCGTCTCCAGGCACAAACGGTGAGTAATCTTCAGCAGTTTTCCTCTTATCGAGGTATTTTGCTGTTCTCTTTGACTCTACTTGCTTCTCTTTATTCACTGTCAGCTCCAGTACCAGTTTTTTCCTGTATGTGTAGCAGCAGCAGCTCCTACTTGACCAACAGAGAGGGTAATGTGTGTGGCTATAAGCAGGATACACGAATATTGTCCCACGTTAGCTGTCTGCCATTCCTCTGTAGGCATAATGTGACGTCATCTGGCCGACCAACAAAGGCAGTAGAATTAAAGGGCAATGGAATACGAGGCTCTCTCTCTGCTGGACACTGGGCAGAGGTAAAGCTCCTCCTAATGATGTCACTGACTTCGTCATGGTTCACATTCGTCTGCAGTTACAGTGCTGCAAATACACTGGCACACAGTTTGGATTGGGGGCAGAAAGTAGGGCAACCGCAATGTAGAGCTGCTGCAGTTCAAGACGTGTAACTGTCGCCGACATAGTGACTGTCAAAAGGAAATCCCCCGCATAGGGAGCATGGGATAGCTTTCATGTGAGCGCGATCGTTGGATATTGTTCCAGCAAAGCTGTAGCTTCTTTGTCCATGAAGAGGCTGTCCTAGTTGGAGTGAGTGTTGGCTTTTGGTTGGGCTGGTCTGAGTGCTTTGACTGCCAAGATATCACATTTTGTGATGCAATTTGCACCTTGCACAATTTGTAGGGGTCAATAAGGTCACCTAAACTGTCTGGTAGCATTTCCTTGACCAAGTCATCTGATCCCAAGAAGGAAGGAACGAAGACTTGAACAGCAATTTGAGTGGCAGTGCAGACACCAAGGCCACCGAGTCTGACTGGAAGAGTGGCTTGTTGCTGGAAGAGAAGCCTTCCAGCAACTGGCATAACAGGTACGCCTTAACCCGCTCCATATTTTAAGGGTCTGAGCAGGTGGTGGAGCGGGTTAAGGCGTACCTGTTATGCCAGTTGCTGGAAGGCTTCTGTGCTGGCGAGGGTTCGAGTCTCCTGGTGGGAAAGTGTTCTAAAGTTGTATACTTCACTCTCGTGTTTAGGAGAGTTGTGCCTTAAGCATAGACACAGTGTTCTTCCCATATTAACAGGGACTTGATGAAATAAACGTATAAATGACCCCTCACTTGCTCTAGTGCTCTTGGGAGGTGGTGATCTTTGGGGTATATAAATACTCCGAAATTACCATCTCTTTTAAGGGTCTGAGCAGGTGGTGGAGCGGGTTAAGGCGTACCTGTTATGCCAGTTGCTGGAAGGCTTCTGTGCTGGCGAGGGTTCGAGTCTCCTGGTGGGAAAGTGTTCTAAAGTTGTATATATATATATATATATATATATATATATATATATATATATATATATATATATATATATATATATATATATATATATATATATATATATATGACGGTGACGCATCACTGCTAATGATTCAACTGGTCAATGATGTGACCACCGCAGCCAGTGACCACCACAGCCAGTGACCACCACAGCCAGTGACCACCACAGCCAGTGACCACCACAGCCAGTGACCACCACAGCCAGTGACCACCACAGCCAGTGACCACCGCAGCCAGTGACCACCACAGCCAGTGACCACCACAGCCAGTGACCACCACAGCCAGTGACCACCACAGCCAGTGACCACCACAGCCAGTGACCACCACAGCCAGTGGTCACCACAGCCAGTGACCACCACAGCCAGTGACCACCGCAGCCAGTGACCACCACAGCCAGTGACCACCACAGCCAGTGGCCACCGCAGTCAGTGACCACCGCAGCACTGCCAATAACCGCAGGTCACGCCCCTGGGGACTCGAGTTGACGGGACTTCAGCCGTCGAGTCAAGAACCCCTCCAAGGGCATTGGCGGCGCTTTCTCACTCCTCATTCCCGCCCCTCACTCACCCTCACCAGTGCCATAAACAAACAGAATAAGAACAAAAAAGCCTTACGACCTATACACTAGCCCCCTCCCCCCCCCCCCCCATGCCATCATCCTCACACCACACAAGTGAACATCGAGAGAGCGTGAAAGGGAACAACACAAACGTGATCCTTTTCGTAGCTGGTCCTGCCCTTTTTTTCTGTATGTGTGTGTGTGTAAGGAGCTAATTAATGTTCCGCTTAGACTCCTAACCACAAGCCCACATTTCCCGCCGCACCTCGCTCGCTCTCACGGACACATAGTGCAAAATAGGACAGGATATTATGAAGCGTCTCTCTGCCTTTCTGCGGGTTCACCGAGGCTGCGAACTTTGACGCGTCAAATATTCTCTCTCTCTCACTGTTCGCCGCCTTCGGACCCGTGCGCGGGAACAATGGCGGCATGACTCCCAGAAACAAAAGAGCACCGAGATGCGGCCAAGAGCGGGTAAACTGGGCATTGTAGGGCGGCAAATGAGATCTGTTGATAATTACCGTGAAAAATTATTTCGTCAGATCATTCTGGAGCGGGTGCATTGAGGCGTGACTCGAGTATTTACTTCTTTTGCTTCCTTTTTTATACTGTTTGGGAAGGGGGGATAGGGGGGGGGAGGGGGTAGGGGAAAGTTTTATGTTGATGAATTCTAAAGAGGTTCGCGGTTGGCTGCGTTTTCTTGCACCTAATCACCCATTTGACGGAGCGGAGGTATTTAATTTTATGCAACGGGGTCTTGTTTACTCTTCAGTATGACGAGCGACGCACGCAGGCGGGACCAGAGAGCCAGAGCTCAACCCCCCCTCCCCCCGCAAGCACAACTAGCTGAGTACACAAAGACGCCTCACAATACCTGCGTTATTCACTCCTGTTGGCGTAACGCACGCGGGTGTGATGCACGTAACTGAGAGTAACTCCTGGTAAGTGGTCTCTGGCCAATATAAACATCGGATATTACCTCCAAAACGACACAGCCACACTTGGGGTTATTTTATGTAATGGTGCCCTTATTGCTAGCTAACAGTACTCACTTGTATATTTTCAAGAAATTAGCCATTTTGAAGGAACTAGCAATTTAAACAAAATGTTATTTTTCAAGATACTATAGATCTTTTCATGAAACTATAGCCCTTTTTTCAGAAGACTATATAGTCCACTCCAAGAAATTATAGACCTTTTCAATATACTACAGGCCTTTTTTTAACTAGCCCTTTTCAAGACTCTAAGAGCCCTTTCAAAAGACTTAAAGCCCCTATCAAGACACTATAGATACTTTCAAGAAACTATAGATACTTTCAAGACACTATAGATACTTTCAAGACACGATAAACCCTTTCAAGATAGCCTTCTGCCCTAAGTGAAAACCCTAAGTCAAATAAGGAGACGGAACCAATAAAATAAAACCACGATTTCACCAAATAAAGAGACCAATAAAAGCAGACGCAACCCGTGAAAATAACCACTCTTAAGTCACCAGAGATAATACCAACATGCACAACAGAATCGAAGCGCACACAAGATTAGAACCCGCCACAATGACGGGCACACAGCAAGATTAGAACCCGCCACAATGACGGGCACACACAAGATTAGAACCCGCCACAATGACGGGCACACACAAGATTAGAACCCGCCACAATGACGGGCACACACAAGATTAGAACCCGCCACAATGACGGGCACACACAAGATTAGAACCCGCCACAATGACGGGCACACACAAGATTAGAACCCGCCACAATGACGGGCACACACAAGATTAGAACCCGCCACAATGACGGGCACACACAAGATTAGAACCCGCCACAATGACGGGCACACACAAGATTAGAACCCGCCACAATGACGGGCACACAGCAAGATTAGAACCCACTTCAATGACGGTCACACAGCAAGATTAGAACCCGCCACAATGACGGGCACACAGCAAGATTAGAACCCACTTCAATGACGGGCACACAGCAAGATTAGAACCCGCCACAATGACGGGCACACAGCAAGATTAGAACCCGCCACAATGACGGGCACACAGCAAGATTAGAACCCACTTCAATGACGGTCACACAGCAAGATTAGAACCCGCCACAATGACGGGCACACAGCAAGATTAGAACCCACTTCAATGACGGGCACACAGCAAGATTAGAACCCGCCACAATGACGGTCACACAGCAAGATTAGAACCCGCCACAATGACGGTCACACAGCAAGATTAGAACCCGCCACAATGACGGGCACACAGCAAGATTAGAACCCGCCACAATGACGGTCACACAGCAAGATCAGAACCCGCCACAATGACGGGCACACAGCAAGATTAGAACCCGCCACAATGACGGTCACACAGCAAGATCAGAACCCGCCACAATGACGGTCACACAGCAAGATTAGAACCCGCCACAATGACGGTCACACAGCAAGATCAGAACCCGCCACAATGACGGTCACACAGCAAGATCAGAACCCGCCACAATGACGGTCACACAGCAAGATTAGAACCCGCCACAATGACGGGCACACAGCAAGATTAGAACCCACCACAATGACGGGCACACAGCAAGATTAGAACCCACTTCAATGACGGTCACACAGCAAGATTAGAACCCACTTCAATGACGGGTACTTACCGTCGTTGTCGTGCCCTGAAACATAAAAGAAAATATATTAGCTAATACTGATAAAAAACATACATATACACATACACATATTTAATCAGGAAGAAATATAAATGTCCAGCTAATTTAATATCACTGGTCATTAACACTAACAATATTGATTTCCTAAAATTAATAAAACATTGGAATTATATTTGTATACAATAGTTTACTGACGTAGACACTAGGCAAAATAAACAACTGCAGCTTATCCTACTTAACCATATATCTGTTATTATTATTAATTATTATTGTAATTTTTATTATTTCCATGAATGACCTGAGCCAGAGTTGTGTTTGCAGGATCGAGCACCTGCTCTGAAGCCCCGCCTGTTGACCATCATTAATTCAGCGTAGTGACTAATTTTCCTTATTTTTCTGATCATATTGACATTTAAAGTTGTGTATCGAATTGGTTTCGACAACTTTCTAATTCAGAACGTTCCACTTATTTACGACTAGACTGAAAAAGTTCTTTCAGACGTCCCTGTGATTCACCTGTGGTTTCCAGTTTCTATTTATGTCTTCTTAGTCTATTGTTCCTAAATTTGAATATTGCTTTTATATCTACTTTGTAAATAACCCCCTTTAGTATCTTGTACGTCATTGTCATGTCTTCTCTACTCGTTCTTTCCTCCAGTAAGTTCCCCTCAGTCTTTCTTCAGTCCTCTTAGATCAGGAACGAACCTTGTTGCAAATTTTTGAACCTTTTCAGGTTTTGGTTTGTGTTTCTTTAGGTAAAACAAAACTTAAAGAACATACCTTATTGGGTATGCTCCTTGCCAGAGCAGCATACTCCATAGTAGGTCTCACAAAGGACGTATGCTGCGGTCGGAAGGGATTTTTAGTCAAGTTGCTGAAGGATAATTGGACGTTTTGCCAATATGGCATATGCTGCCCTCGTTATTCTGCTGATGTGCGCCTCTGGTGTTAGATCTCCAAAACATCTTTTTTCGAAAGTTGGAAGTTACCTTCTCTTCATCCTGTACTGTGTGTGTGTGTGTGTGTGTGTGTGTGTGTGTGTGTGTGTGTGTGTGTGTGCGTGTGTGTGTGTGTGTGTGTGTGTGTGTGTGTGTGTGTGTGTGTGTGTGTATGTGTAATTACCTAAGTGTAGTTACAGGATGAGAGCTACGCTCGTGGTGTCCCGTCTTCCCAGCACTCTTTGTCATATAACGCTTTGTGTGTGTGTACTCACCTAGTTGTACTCACCTAGTTGTGTTTGCGGGGGTTGAGCTCTGGCTCTTTGGTCCCGCCTCTCAACCGTCAATCAACAGGTGTACAGATTCCTGAGCCTATCGGGCTCTGTCATATCTACACTTGAAACTGTGTATGGAGTGAGCCTCCACCACATCACCCCCTAATGCATTCCATTTGTCAACCACTCTGACACTAAAAAAGTTCTTTCTAACATCTCTGTGGCTCATTTGGGCACTCAGTTTCCACCTGTGTCCCCTTGTGCGTGTTCCCCTTGTGTTAAATAGACTGTCTTTGTCTACCCTATCAATCCCCTTCAGAATCTTGAATGTGGTGATCATGTCCCCCCTAACTCTTCTGTCTTCCAGCGAAGTGAGGTTTAATTCCCGTAGTCTCTCCTCGTAGCTCATACCTCTCAGCTCGGGTACTAGTCTGGTGGCAAACCTTTGAACCTTTTCCAGTTTAGTCTTATCCTTGACTAGATATGGACTCCATGCTGGAGCTGCATACTCCAGGATAGGCCTGACATATGTGGTATACAAAGTTCTGAATGATTCTTTACACAAGTTTCTGAATGCCGTTCGTATGTTGGCCAGCCTGGCATATGCCGCTGATGTTATCCGCTTGATATGTGCTGCAGGAGACAGGTCTGGCGTGATATCAACCCCCAAGTCTTTTTCCTTCTCTGACTCCTGAAGAATTTCCTCTCCCAGATGATACCTTGTATCTGGCCTCCTGCTCCCTACACCTATCTTCATTACATTACATTTGGTTGGGTTAAACTCTAACAACCATTTGTTCGACCATTCCTTCAGCTTGTCTAGGTCTTCTTGAAGTCTCAAACAGTCCTCTTCTGTTTTAATCCTTCTCATAATTTTAGCATCGTCCGCAAACATTGAGAGAAATGAATCGATGTGTGTGTGTGTGTGTGTGTGTGTGTGTGTGTGTGTGTGTGTGTGTGTGTGTGTGTGTGTGTGTGTGTATACTCACCTAGTTGTGCTTGCGGGGGTTGAGCTCTAGCTCTTTGGTCCCGCCTCTCAACCGTCAATCAACTGGTGTACAGATTCCTGAGCCTACTGGGCTCTACCATATCTACATTTGAAACTGTGTATGGAGTCAGCCTCCACCACATCACTGCCTAGTGCATTCCATTTGTTGACTACTCTGACACTGAAAAAGTTCTTTCTAACATCCCTGTGGCTCATTTGGGTAATCAGTTTCCACCTGTGTCCCTTTGTTTGCGTACCACCAGTGTTAAACAGTTTATCCTTAACTATCCTGTCAATTCCCCTGAGAATTTTGTAGGTAGTGATCATGTCTCCCCCTTACTCTTCTATCTTTCAATGTCGTGAGGTGCATTTCACGCAGCCTGTCCTCATAACTCATGCCTCTGTTCTGGGACTAGTCTAGTAGCATACCTCTGAACTTTTTCAAGCTTCGTCTTGTGCTTGACAAGATACGGGTTCCATGCTGGGGCCGCATACTCCAGGATTAGTCTTACATATGAAGGTTCTGAATGATTCCTTGTATAGGTTCTTGAAGGTAGTTCTGATGTTAGCCAGCCTCGCATACGCCGCCGATGTTATTCTTTTGATGTGGGCTTCAGGAGACAGGTTTGGTGTGATATCAACTCCTAGATCTTTCTCTCTCTGTCCGTTTCATGAAGGACTTCATCTCCCATTCTGTATCCTGTGTCTGGCCTCCAGTTTCCACTCCATAATTTCATTACCTTACATTTACTCGGGTTGAACTTTAGTAGCCATTTGTTGGACCATTCATTCAGTCTGTCTAGGTCATCTTGTAGCCTCATTCTATCTTCCTCCGTCTTAATCCTCCTCTAATTTTTTTGCATCATCAGCAAACAATGAGAGGAATGATTCTATACCCTCTGGGAGATCATTTACATATATAAGAAACAGTACGGGTCCAAGGACTGACCCCTGCGGGACTCCACTGGTGACTCCACTGGTGACGCCTCTGCGTCTCAGCGTGGACTCCACTGGTGTATGTGTGTGTGTGTGTGTGTGTGTATGTGTGTGTGTGTGTGTGTGTGTGTGTGTGTGTGTGTGTGTGTGTGTGTGTGTGTGTGTGTGTACTCACCTAGTACTCACCTAGTTGTGTTTGCGGGGGTTGAGCTCTGGCTCTTTGGTCCCGCCTCTCAACCGTCAATCAACAGGTGTACAGATTCATGAGCCTATCGGGCTCTGTCATATCTACACTTGAAACTGTGTATGGAGTCAGCCTCCACCAAATCACTTCCTAATGCATTCCATTTGTCAACCACTCTGACACTAAAAAAGTTCTTTCTAATATCTCTGTGGCTCATTTGGGCACTCAGTTTCCACCTGTGTCCCCTTGTGTGTGTGTGTGTGTGTGTGTGTGTGTGTGTGTGTGTGTGTGTGTGTGTGTGTGTGTGTGTGTTTAAAATTTTACTTTGTAGATGCTGGAGGGAAAATTCTTGATGCCATCCATTTGGATTCTATGTGTTGCGCTGGTCCGCTGATTCAAGGAGAGAATGCGCTCCTTGGTTCCATTCTTAGCTGAGAGGAAATTAACTTCCTCTTCTCCCTAAGAAGTCCAACCACTTGGGCTGGCCGGTAGAGGGACGGTCTCGCTTCATGCTGATCGGCGTTCAATCCCCGACCGTCCACAAGTGGTTGGGCACCATTCCTTCCCCCCTGTCCCATCCCAAATCCTTACCTGACCCCTTCCCAGTGCTACATAGTCACAGAGGCTTGTCGCTTTCCCCCCCTGGTAGTTCCCTTCCCTTCCCCCTCACCTTTATATATGTTCTCCCTAAGAAAATCTAGAGTTCCAAGCACTCGCGATGTATCATTGACACAAGTTCCACTTGATGCAATACTCAACTGCGTCGTCAATCGTATAGTCTTTCTCTTGTACAGTTGAAACGTTGCAATAGGGGAGGCAGTCTTATGACCACCAGCTGTGTCTGGTTAGACAAGGCACCGACCTACACGGCCCGTCTAAATATATTTCTAATCACTTCTGTGACTCTCGGAACAAGATTATCGGTCTTTGTCCGTGAGGGCCAATCCTGCCCTTTCTTGGAAGAAAATCCTGCTCTCTCCTGATTGCATCCGGCCCCTCTAACTTTAATAGTTTGACCAAAGAATCTATCTCTGATGTCGGGGTAAAAACAAAAGGGAAAGGTGGCCGCCTACACCTGGATGTCACTTCGTCTTCCAGGTGACAGCAAGTCACATGACTGTCAAGTCTTGATCAGACAGAGAGACATCTTATCTTGAGGTTATCTTGAGATGATTTCGGGGCTTTTTAGTGTCCCCGCGGCCCGGTCCTCGACCAGGCCTCCACCCCCAGGAAGCAGCCCGTGACAGCTGACTAACACCCAGGTACCTATTTACTGCTAGGTAACAGGGGCATAGGGTGAAAGAAACTCTGCCCATTGTTTCTCGCCGGCGCCTGGGATCGAACCCAGGACCACAGGATCACAAGTCCAGCGTGCTGTCCGCTCGGCCGATCGACTCCGTGCTCGACATGTCGGCTGGTGTAAACTTTCACGGTAACGACAATCAGTGAAAGAGGATTGTTTCAGTACATTAGTGCGGATGAAGCAGCAAAAGACAGCTAGAATACCCAAGCTACAAAAGTGGTCAGTCAAATGGCTTTTCGATTTTAATCTCAACATGTGCAAGATTTTAAGACTGGATAAGAGAGAGAGAGAGTGCAGTACAATGGAGCATTATAGATTAAGAGGCAGCTAGAGAACACAGATCTGGGAAAGGTTTTGAAGCTTCTCACCAAAATAAGTACATATCAACAGCAGAATACAAGAATATCTTTCAGGAACCTAAATAAGGATTCATTCAGAATGCTGCCCAACCACTTGGCCTGGACGGTAGAGCGACGGTCTCGCTTCACGCAGGTCGTTTGTGATAACTAATGATTATTGTAAATGCATTTAATAGGTACGATGCAATTATTTTATGAGTATTGTATAGATTTATAAGTCACTTGATGGAATTGTAACAGAATATAGAACTAGCCTAAACTTTCAAGCATTTTGGGATGTGTTTTATCTCAATTAACTTGTACATGGAATAGACTGGACAATGACATGATACAAGAACATGCTACCCAAAAATTCCAGAGCAGGTGTGGGAAAAAATAGACTCAAACTAAACTAAATACTCAATGGAGAAGAAACAGGCGCAAGAGTTATGTCTCCATCCCCGTCAGCACTATAAGGTAAGCACACACACACACACACACACACACACACACACACACACACACACACACACATCTCCGTCCCGCAAAATAAAAATCAACGTTTAAATCCTAATCTAAACTTCCTATGCCCCTCTCAGCATCCTAGACAATATCCTCCAAGCATCCTAGACAGAAAATCCAACACTGCCAACACCAACTCTCCTTCTAAAGTTGCCTCAGCGATTAAAACAAAAAAACAGCGAAAATATATTTCTATAACAATAAAACCTAATACAACTATAGATTACTGGTGTTAAATATAGTATTGATCCCTAAGAGAGAGAGAGAGACATCTATCTATATATGCTGTACACGTGTAAGCAAGAGGGCATCAGGAGGGAGCAGACGAGACACAGCTGCTGAACGCATTCAGGTCGAGGCGACGTGACATGGGTATTGACGCTTTGTTTTGGTGATCTGCAAACACCACTAATGACCACTCCAAGAGACAGCCGCCAGCCTCCAGCCGGGTTTGGCCATCTCGTGTTTGCCCGCCGATGTTGCTGTGTTTGTTGATAATTGTTTACTTTTTATCATTCGTACGAGGGAGAGAGAGAGTCTTCAGACATGTGATGTACTCGTTTGTAAACATTGCAAGGCATGCATGTTTGCTGGGGGTTTAACGCGCGTCTCAGTACACCAGTCGCGGTAGATGTCATTAGGGCTGAAATACATCTTGAAAGCAGGCTTTGAGTTCCAGTGTGTGTGTGTGTGTGTGTGTGTGTGTGTGTGTGTGTGTGTGTGTGTGTGTGTGTGTGTGTGTGTGTGTGTGTGTACTCACCTAATTGTACTCACCTAATTGTGCTTGCGGGGGTTGAGCTCTGGCTCTTTGGTCCCGCCTCTCAACCGTCAATCAACTGGTGTACAGATTCCTGAGCCTATTGGGCTCTATCATATCTACATTTGAAACTGTGAATGGAGTCAGCCTCCACCACATCACTTCCTAATGCATTCCATTTGCTAACTACTCTGACACTGAAAAAGTTCTTTCTAACGTCTCTGTGGCTCATTTGGGTACTCAGCTTCCACCTGTGTCCCCTTGTTCGCGTCCCACCAGTGTTGAAAAGTTCGTCCTTGTTTACCCGGTCGATTCCCCTGAGGATTTTGTAGGTTGTGATCATGTCCCCCCTTACTCTTCTGTCTTCCAGTGTCGTGAGGTGCATTTCCCGCAGCCTTTCCTCATAACTCATGCCTCTTAGTTCTGGGACTAGTCTAGTAGCATACCTTTGGACTTTTTCCAGCTTCGTCTTGTGCTTGACAAGGTACGGGCTCCATGCTGGGGCCGCATACTCCAGGATTGGTCTTACATATGTGGTGTACAAGATTCTGAATGATTCCTTACACAGGTTCCTGAACGCCGTTCTGATGTTAGCCAGCCTCGCATATGCCGCAGACGTTATTCTCTTTATGTGGGCTTCAGGAGACAGGTTTGGTGTGATATCAACTCCTAGATCTTTCTCTCTGTCTGTTTCATTAAGTACTTCATCTCCTATTCTGTATCCTGTGCCTGGCCTCCTGTTTCCACTGCCTAGTTTCATTACTTTGCATTTACTCGGGTTGAACTTCAACAGCCAGTTGTTGGACCATTCACTCAGTCTATCCAGGTCATCTTGTAGCCTCCTACTATCATCCTCTGTTTCAATCCACCTCATAATTTTTGCATCGTCGGCAAACATTGAGAGGAACGAATCTATACCCTCTGGGAGATCATTTACATATACCAGAAACAGTATAGGTCCGAGGACTGACCCCTGCGGGACTCCACTTGTGACGTCTCGCCAATCTGAGACTTCACCCCTCACACAGACTCGTTGTCTCCTGTTGCTTAGGTATTCCTCTATCCACCGGAGTACCTTCCCTCTCACTCCAGCCTGCATCTCCAACTTTCGCACTAGCCTCTTGTGTGGCACTGTATCAAAGGCTTTCTGACAATCCAAAAATATGCAGTCTGCCCACCCTTCTCTTTCTTGCCTTATTTTTGTTGCCTGGTCGTAGAATTCAAGTAACCCTGTGAGGCAGGACCTGCCATCCCTGAACCCATGTTGATGCTGTGTTACAAAGTTCCTTCGCTCCAGATGCTCCACTAGTTTTTTTCGCACAATCTTCTCCATCAGCTTGCATGGTATGCAGGTTAGGGACACTGGCCTGTAGTTCAGTGCCTCCTGTCTATCCCCTTTCTTGTATATCGGGACTACGTTAGCTGCTTTCCAAATATCTGGCAGTTCCCCTGTTGCCAGTGATTTGTTATACACTATGGAGAGTGGTAGGCTCAGTTCTCTTGCTCCTTCCTTTAGAACCCAAGGGGAGATTCCATCTGGGCCTATAGCCTTCGTCACGTCCAACTCTAGTAAACACTTCCTTACTTCCCCACTGGTAATCTCAAACTCTTCCAGTGGTTCCTGGTTAGCTATTCCCTCACTTACCTCTGGAATTTCTCCTTGTTCTAAGGTGAAGACCTCCTGGAATTTCTTATTCAATTCCTCACACACTTCCTTGTCATTTGTAGTGAATCCTTCCGCCCCTATCCTTAATCTCATAACCTGTTCCTTTACTGTTGTTTTTCTCCTAATGTGGCTATGCAACAATTTAGGCTGAGTCTTTGCCTTGCTTGCGATGTCATTTTCGTATTGTCTTTCTGCCTCTCTTCTCATCCTGACATATTCATTCCTGGCATTCTGGTATCTTTCTCTGCTCTCCAGTGTCCTGTTATTCCTATAGTTTCTCCATGCCCTTTTACTTTGCTGCTTAGCTAGCCTACATCTTTGATTAAACCATGGGTTTCTCATCTTCATTTCTCTGTTTTCCTTTTGGACTGGGACAAACTTGTTTGCTGCGTCCTTGCACTTCTGCGTGATGTAATCCATCATATCTTGGGCCGTCTTACCCCTGAGCTCTGTTTCCCATGCTATATCTGTTAGGAATTTTCTTATCCCCTCATAGTTTCCCTTTCGGTATGCTAACCTTTTGGTTTCGGTATCCCTCCTCGAGTTCAATAACCCTTCTTCAATCAAGTACTCAAACACCAGTACACTGTGGTCGCTCATTCCTACTGGGTCCTCAAAACCGATTTCTCTTATGTCGGAGTCGTTCAGAGTGAAGACTAGGTCGAGTCTCGCTGGTTCGTCATGTGTGTGTGTGTGTGTGTGTGTGTGTTTTACTGTGTACTCACCTGGCTATACTCACCAAGTTGTGCTTGCGGGGGTTGAGCTCTGGCTCTTTGGTCCCGCCTCTCATCTGTCAATCAACTGGTGTACAGGTTCCTGAGCCTACTGAACTCTATCATATCTACATTGTAAACTGTCTATGGAGTCAGCCTCCACCACATCACTGCCTAATGCATTCCATTTGTCAACTACTCTGACACTGAAACAAATCTTTCTAATGTGTGTGTGTGTATTACCCTAGTTTTCACCTAGTTGTGCTTGCGGGGGTTGAGCTCTGCTCTTTCGGCCCGCCTCTCAACTGTCATTCAACCGATACTAACTACTACCTTCCCCCCCCCCACACACACACACTCACACAGGAAGCAGCTCGTAACAGCTGTCTAACTCCCAGGTACCTATTTACTGCTAGGTAACAAGGCGGCACCAGGGTGAAAGAAAATTTGCCTATTTGTCTCTGCCGGCGCCGGGAATCGAACCCGGGTCACAGGATTACGAATCCTGCACGCTGTCCACTCACCTACCAGACCCCCACAGATGTGTGTGTGTGAGTCACCAGGAAAAATTTGATTTCGAGAACTGTCTGCGTGAATTGTATGGATATAATACATTGGTGTATTGTATGAATGCACTACATGGGTGTATTGTATATACATACCGGACCACCATATGTATACACCCATACATGTGTATGTGTACCATTCGAGTGTATTACCCTTTCCT
Source organism: Procambarus clarkii (assembly GCF_040958095.1). Classification (NCBI taxonomy): domain Eukaryota; kingdom Metazoa; phylum Arthropoda; class Malacostraca; order Decapoda; family Cambaridae; genus Procambarus; species Procambarus clarkii. The sequence continues at coordinate 16,697,438 of NC_091186.1, forward strand.
TAATATTTCTTCAAACGTCGGTAGATGAAACACACGAAAGCCGCAAATATTAATTATTCGCAGTATATACGCACGAACATTTACGCCCCCTCCTTAGCATAGTAGACTGCGTGATGCACACACACACACACACACACTGGGGTGGCCCCGGGCAGGAGCCCCAGGAAGCGACCATAGAGGGAGCAAACACCAGGGGCCACAGCATCGCCTCCAGTGAGGGAGTATAATTATTGAGCAGCAAATGATACACCACAAACTCTTCAGTTCCCCCTCAATTGCTGCCAAAGCAGCAACTAACTACACAATCATCATATCAACAGGTATAATAAAAAAAAAGCGGACTCTCGACCTTTCATCCAGTGTGTGGCGTCCGCACTTCACATTCTAAGAACCAGGGGTCAGATTCACGAAAGCACTTACGAACGTGTACATCTTTTCTCAATCTTTGGCGGCTTTGTTTCTAATTATTAAACAGGTAATGAGCTCCGAAGCACCAGGAGGCTGTTTATAACAATAACAACAGTAGAATGGGAAGTTTTCATGCATGTAAACTGTTTAATAAATGTAACCAAAGCCGTCAAAGATTGAGGAAAGATGTACACGTTCGTAAGTGCTTGCGTAAGTGCGTTCGTGAATCTGGCCCCGGACTCTCAAAACCTCCTACACGGTACGGAAATAATAGAAATATGTTGACCAGACCACACACTAGAAAATGAAGGGACGACGACGTTTCGGTCCGTCCTGGACCATTCCCAAGTCAACTTGAGAATGGTCCAGGACGGACCGAAACGTCGTCGTCCCCTTCATTTTGTAGTGTGTGAATTGGTCAACATACTTCAGCCACGTTCCTCAGTCGATTAAGGCAGTGTCTGGGATGCTCCCGGACGCAGGTTCGAATCCTCGTCACGGCCCTTGTGGATTTGTTCAGCCACGTTATTGTGACTCGTCGCCTGCAATACTTAGAAAGCTCAGTTCACAGGAAGTCTTGAAGGAATTATAGAAATTATGGATAAGTTTACCACCGTTTCCTGAATGTAAGAGAGAGACCTCCTTAGTAGATGAATATTAATATGAAGCTAAAATGCCTTTGGCCGTCTATATTAACTGCTACAATCTGTCCCATCGCTCAAAAATATTTTCGCAATTTCCCATGAAGGGTGTAGAGTACCCACATACACCCAAGAATACCCACGTACACCCAAGAATACCCACGTACACCCAAGAATACCCACGTACACCCAAGAATACCCACGTACACCCAAGAATACCCACGTACACCCAAGAATACCCTCGTACACCCAAGAATACCCACGTACACCCAAGAATACCCACGTACACCCAAGAATACCCACGTACACCCAAGAATACCCTCGTACACCCAAGAATACCCACGTACACCCAAGAATACCCACGTACACCCAAGAATACCCACGTACACCCAAGAATACCCTCGTACACCCAAGAATACCCCCATACACCCAAAAATATCCTATAACAACCAAGAATACCATATAACAAATAAGAATACCCCAGGAACAACCAAGAAATACCTAAGATACAAGAAACAGCAGCACCAAATCTTCTTATGAACACCAGAAACTGAATGAGGCGTCAATCAAACAGTGATATATATGTGTATTTATATATATATATATATATATATATATATATATATATATATATATATATATATACATATATATATATATATATATATATATATATATATATATATATATATATATATATATATATATAATAAAAGTTTGGAGGCATATGTATAAACTAATATCCGATATGACCTTTATTAACCCGAAAAAAACTTTATGTCGCGGCTTGGAAGGTCAGGCTCGTGGAATATGACATTTGCGTGCAGCGGAAAACTTACGCGTGATTGGTGTTGAAATTTCATGATGATCTTGTGGTGTTATACACCTACGGTGGAGCGCTGAGGTGGTATAGTATAGGTTTAGGGATTATAGTGAATGTTATAGGAAGTGGTATGATGCAAGGTGTGTGTCTGTGTGAGCTTTGGGACAATGTAGTGATAGTGTCCTGTGCTTAGGAAGTATTATGATTTGACGGTGAGAGTTACTTAGGACAATATAGTGTAGTGAGGTGTATTGATCAGTTAGGGTGATACATGGTGTTATAGTGACCGCTTGATTGCCTGTTAAGTTCTTGTGGTGAATAATGGCGTCTGATTACAAATACTACGCCTACTACTCATAATAATAATAATAATAATAATAATAATAATAATAATAATAATAATAATAATAATAATAATAATAATAATAATAATAATTGTAACGTCTCATGATGTAGAGATACACAGTGGTGTTGACCAGACCACACACTAGAAAGTGAAGGGGACGACGACGTTTCGGTCCGTCCTGGACCATTCTCAAGTCGATTGTCGACTTGAGAGTGGTCCAGGACGGACCGAAACGTCGTCGTCCCTTCAACTTCTAGTGTGTGGTCTGGTCAACATACTTCAGCCACGTTATTGTGACTCATCGCCTGCATACACAGTGGTCATTACTTAGTGCCAATAATACAATTCTATGTATAAAGGGGTCGAGAAATGTCTCATTAATGTTGAACAAGGACAAATAAATATACCGGTTTGCCCATAACAAAAAATTAGAAGAGCCCGGTGAAAATAATGAGACGATGTATAGCTATACTGTGATTAATGGGGGGTAATGTGACGATGGAACAGTACACAGACGGAGGAGATATATGCCAGTAAGTTACAGATAGTGGCGTTACTCATGTAAAAAGTAATCATTACTTATTTTTTGTGATGGGATCAGCCTTATATAGGACTTGCGTCGCTATATCAGCCTTATGCAGGCGATGAGTCACACTAACGTGGCTGAAGTATGTTGACCAGACCACACACTAGAAGGTGAAGGGACGACGACGTTTCGGTCCGTCCTGGACCACTCTCAAGTCGACAATCGACTTGAGAATGGTCCAGGACGGACCGAAACGTCGTCGTCCCCTTCACCTTCTAGTGTGTGATCTGGTCAATATATCAGCCTTACTTTTGCGTGCACTGCTATCAGTCTATCAAAAGCCACCAACCTTGGTTGGGTGGTCATGTCTGCTGGAGGCTACGCCTCCTCGTTACATCTAAGAACTTACTCGACTAAGAAAAATTACCTAGGAGCATATCCTTCTGTTCATCAGTAATGTACCCGCAGGTCCCTGTGTCTTCTTTGAGAGAGTGAGAGAGTGAGAGAGAGAGAGAGAGAGAGAGAGAGAGAGAGAGAGAGAGAGAGAGAGAGAGAGAGAGAGAGAGAGAGAGAGAGAGAGAGAGAGAGAGAGACACACATCCCCAGGAAGCAGCCCGTAGCAGCTGTCTAACTCCCAGGTGCCTATTTACTGCTAGGTGAGCAGGGGCATCTGGATCAAAGAAACTATGCCCATTTGTTTCAGCCTCGTCCGGGAATCGAACCCGGGGTTAAGGACTACGAGCCATACGTCCGGGGGTCATATGTATATATATATATATATATATTTATATATATAAATATATATATATATATATATATATATATATATATATATATATATATATATATATATATATATATATTTATATATATAAATATATATATATATAAATATATATATATATATATATATATATATATATATATTTATATATATATATATATATATATATATATATTTATATATATATATATATATATATATATATATATATATATATATATATATATATATATATATATAGACGCATCTATATTCACTTAAAATTAACTTAGCGGAAGAAGTGAACGTCGGATATTATAATTTGCATAATTCAGAATCATTACATTCCAAATTTGTTGAGGATAATCTTCCCCCTTCGACTGCCAGTGTCTATTTTCCCTGTGATACAATGGATGGATCTGTCCATGATATTTTCGTCCAAATTATTCGTTAGATATCACAAATATTTTGTATATTAAAAGATGACCAAAAGAGGAAAGGGCGTGAGGGAGAGGGAGAGAGGAGAAGGAGAAAGTAGAAGAGGCAATAAGGACTGTAAGTCAAGAGAAGAGAGAGGGAGAGAAATTAGGTGAGAGACGTAGAGAGAGAGGAGAGGAAGAAAGTGAGATCGAGAGAGAAAGTAAGATCATTATAGAAAGTGTGGGATGAAGAAGAGGCAAGAGATGGAGCAGAAGCGAGGGGTAGTATGAGAAGGATAAAGAGATATAGAGCAAAATACAGAAATAGAGCAAGATATAGCAATAGAACAAGATGATATAGCAATAGAGTAAAATAGAGCAAGTCTTTCTGGATTGTCATTATAAACATCAACAGCTGTCTAAAACTATGAAAATACAAATCGAACGAGGCAATATTACATATACTTAAAACACAAAAAAACTAAAGGAGCAAAACTAAACCCGTCCATGCAAAGAGAGAGAGAGAGAGAGAGAGAGAGAGAGAGAGAGAGAGAGAGAGAGAGAGAGAGAGAGAGAGAGAGAGAGAGAGAGAGAGAGAGAGAGAGAGAGACAGACAGACAGACAGAGAGACATATATTTCTTTCCGCCCTAACATTCACCACCTCCCCCTCCCCCCCCTTATTTTTTTTTGTACCTAACCCAAAACCGGTTTTCTCCCTATATGTTTTTTTCCCTCGTATTCCCTCCTAGTGGTGGCGAATGCGGATCTTCTCCTCGCTGGCAAGGACCACACACACACGTAAATAAACACGTTTCAATTGTCTGTGAACAAGTGATCCGTTCTGGAGAACGCCGCGTACTCCCCATGGAAGAATGTCGATCAGAAAAATTGGACCAGTCTTATATTTTTTGTTGTCTCCTACCTCGTATTCAGATTTCTCTTTCGACCTCTGGAAAGTGGCGGAGAGGAGGAGGAGGAGGAGCTGCAGGGACTCAAGTGTTTTGGTTGTGTCTGACTTCAAGTGTTTTTTTTTTAAGGAGTGAGATTAGAACGTCAAGATTGTGTATCATGTGACCTTTAGTGACAATAAAAAAAACATCTGCATTGATCATCAATAAAAACATGTGCAGTGTCTATAAATATAAAACACCTGCAACCATAATTGGGAAGAGTATGTGATGACTGCAGTTTAACCAGGTACTCAAGGAGTTACTTGGTACTCCAGGGTACTGGAGAGTTGTTCGGCACACTAAGGGTATCTGGATACCCCAGAACACAAACAACATTTCTTGGTACCAAAGCCAACACCTCTTCTTGACACCCAAAGAAAACAGTGTCAGAGTAGTTAACAGGTGGAATGCATTAGGCAGTGATGTGGTGGAGGCTGACTCCATACACAGTCTACAATGTAGATATGATAGAGCCCAGTAAGCTCAGGAATCTGTACACCAGTTGATTGACAGTTGAGAGGCGGGACCAAAGTGCCAGAGTTCAACCCCCGCAAGCACAAATAGGTGAGTACAACTAGGTGAGTACACACACACACACACACACACACACACACACACACACACACACACACACACACACACATGCACAAACGAGTCGAAAAAACATAGGGTAATACTTGCATCCAGTGCAGGTGGCAAGCAAAGAGAAACGCGTTGAAAGCAGAAGTCGTAGAAGCCACCTCACTCCACACTGTCACGCCCATATAAAACACCTGAGCGCCAACAAGTGTAAAAGCACCATGTACAGTGGAAGGCGTGGCCCTAGAGCTGAGACCCGCTCCCCGGTTAGGCCCCTTTACTATATAAACACAAACCAGAGAACACTCAAAGAATTTCTCTCAAGGATGATATAAAAAAAAAAATTAAATCACCTTATATACGCCCTACACAAGAATGTTATCATTTAAAGTGATTGTTTTTCTGATTTAGTCCGATAAGTTGCAAGTTCTTGCAACATACCCGAGAAAAGAACACATGTTCTTAGAGTAACTTGGCGAGAATTTACACTTAGGAAAAGTCATGCAACTTAATTGGCTGAACGTATTCACAGTTTTAACAAAGTCAATAAAATGAGTCACTGGGGAATCTCTAATGAGATACTAACAGAGACAAGGACACAAGTCTTTATACCGGTGCTCAGTGAACTTAGCAAGGACACGGACAGAGGTCCTCAGTGTGCTCGGTGAACTTAGTAAGGACAAGGACACGGTCCTCAGTGTGCTCGGTGAACTTAGTAAGGACACGGACACGGTCCTCAGTGTGCTCGGTGAACTTAGTAAGGACACGGACACGGTCCTCAGTGTGCTCGGTGAACTTAGTAAGGACAAGGACACGGTCCTCAGTGTGCTCGGTGAACTTAGTAAGGACAAGGACACGGTCCTCAGTGTGCTCGGTGAACTTAGTAAGGACACGAACAGAGGTCCTCAGTGTGCTCGGTGAACTTAATAAGGACACGGACACGGTCCTCAGTGTGCTCGGTGAACTTAGTAAGGACACGAACAGAGGTCCTCAGTGTGCTCGGTGAACTTAATAAGGACACGGACAGAGGTCCTAGCCAGTGTTCGGTGAACTATTTTCCTAGCCCTTCCTCCCAAAAAAACAGACAGACAAATATTATAGATGAAATGTACAAAATATGAGCCATTCTATCCCCCCCCAAAAAAAATGCACAAATAGAATTCCAAGACACAACACCAAAACGTGGAACACATTAACCCTAAACTTAACCTTTCCTAGGCCTAATGAAGCAATCTTGTGAACTGTCATCTTAGGCCTAATTAAGTACATATATATACTACATTAACACCTAGGAACGCAAGTTTGATTTGGTTGTTGGGTTCTTTCTCTACAAAAAGTACAAAAAATTGACTTTTTCTTGTACAACAGCCTATATTTTGTGTACTTAATACATGGATACCATACATACTGTAATTTGTGGATGTATTAAACTGTGTGTGTTGGCAACTGGCGCTTCTACCAGTAAAATGCGCTTCTTCGCATGTAAAATCATGAATACCTCGAGTGAGCAAGTATCGTGTTCCAGCAGCCTATTACAGCCTCTCAGTGAGGCTCTCTCAATGAGACAATTAATGAATTAATTAATAAAATTTAATAAAAAATTAATCAAAAATAATAATTAATTAATAAAAAAAACACCTCGAACACATTGTTTACGTTTCACAGATGTAAAGCTGTGTATTTATGTAATGTAGGTTAGAATAGGCTTTTTAAAAGTACTACAATCACCTTCTGTGGGTGATTGTTCTTTAAATCACTGAACTATATGTTTAACACATCTCTAACCCTGTCCATGGAGGACAGAAGAAAATGTATATATGCTGGTTAGCATTGTAAATGTGTGGCCACGTCTGTGGTAGAAAATGTATATATGCTGGTTAGCATTGTAAATGTATGGCCACGTCTGTGGTAGAAGGAGAAAACAAAAATGCTGATGGTGTGAGCCTCAAGTTTTGTCGCCCATTCACATACTGGAAGCCCGTGTATCATTAGTGAGGAATTTGTGTATTTAATACCGGCAAAAGTAACGGGAAAGGTAACTGTTAATTATATCAATCAAGTTACGGGCTCACCATAGCCCGTGCTACATGGAACTTTGTTCCAGGTAGCGAATCTTTAACAACAACAACAACTGTTAATTTAATTAGGAAGCTAACTGTAAAGTATTTGGTAAAATATTGCCTTACGTTTTTCAAAGGTTTAAACAGGAATTCAAGCAGCAACAGCCTATTAGAATCTAACTACAGTACCTTGATGATGGTACAATTATCAGAGCACTAACAATCTATGGCGTGGATTTGAAAAATCGTTGTCCTCGTCCATATATATATATATTACTAAAATTAATACAAAGTACTGCACTGAACTATATCACTTGCCAAGCTGTTTTATGTTCAAAACACGAAAAAAGTAGTATATATATATATATATTTTTTTTTTTTTTTTTTTTTTTTTTTTTTTTTTTTTTTTTTTTTTTTTTTTTTTTTTTTTTTTTTTTTGAGATATATACAAGAGTTGTTACATTCTTGTACAGCCACTAGTACGCGTAGCGTTTCGGGCAGGTCCTTAATCCTATGGTCCCTGGAATACGATCCCCTGCCGCGAAGAATCGTTTTTTCATCCAAGTACACATTTTACTGTTGCGTTAAACAGAGGCTACAGTTAAGGAATTGCGCCCAGTAAATCCTCCCCGGCCAGGATACGAACCCATGGCATAGCGCTCGCGGAACGCCAGGCGAGTGTCTTACCACTACACCACGGAGACTGCAAACGTAGTGAACCTGTTAGGCTATAATGTTCCAGGCATTCGTGTGTGTCATTGTTTGATTTCGAAATAAGAAAGGATTTCCCTTGGATCAAAATTGTCATGTCTTTTGATAATCTTGAGAACTTGTAATAAATTGCCTCTTGTTCTTCTGTGGATATTGTATAAAATACAGCTTTTTAAACCGGTGTTGTATGATTTTTTTTTATTAACACATTAGGTACATCTGCATTAGTGCAGCTACCCTAGACTATATGAAGTGGAGTACAGCTGTATGATTTATACGAGTTTGGTATCATCGTTATATGGCTGTGAACACCATCCAATTTTTCAACATCCTTTCACAAAAATGATGTGCAATATTCCAGATAATGTAATAATGTGACAATGAATAATAATGTGACAATGAATAATACAATGAGGATGACCTGGGTTGATCATGTTCTCTAATAAAAATGATTTTCACCAAGCTGTGTACAAAAACAAAAAAACACACACAAAAAAACAAAACAGAAACCGGTTCAAGGTAAGAGATGAGAGTGTGTGTGTGTGTGTGTGTGCGTGTGTGTGTGTGTGTGTGTGTGTGTGTGTGTGTGTGTGTGTGTGTGTGTGTGTGTGTGTGTGTGTGTGTAAGGGACTGACTGGGTAAAGCAGCTCTGGAGAATAATGGATAACAAAAACCGGTCCGCCCTCATCAACACAGCCCACTCCCGCCCTCTCAATCCAGCCCTCCGCCCTTGTTTCCCCCCCCCCCCCCCACTCACTGATGCTCCCCCCTACCCCCCCACCCACTCCGATCTATCGGGACACCCCCACCTACAACTCCAAACTCACAATACATTCCACTTCCCTAACCACCACCACTCTGTGTACTCCACTGCTCTAAATTCACTCACGGTACACTAATCTTCCCCCCCCTCTCTTTCCCCCCCCCCTCACTCGTCTTCCCCCCACTGTCCAACCCCCACACCCTCCCCCAATCACGATCACTCTCCTCAAATACTAACTATCCATCCATTCTGTCATAATGCTTGTGTTTCCTTCATAATGCTTGTATTCCAAGGTAGCAATGAGCACAGTGTGAGCTTGAAGAACATATGGTCCTTCTAGCCTCCCAGACTGAGACTAGGCTCAGCTTGGGTCGCTTGAGCTTGCCAGCCTTGAAGGGGGAATGGTCTGGGGGTATGGGAGGACATAGGTTGGCGATGGGGAAGTTAAATGCTTTAAGAAATACAGCAGCTGTAGCCCAAGGCTCCCAATTAGCTATTTTTCATGAAATCTGAAATGGAAACGGGATGGAATTTGGCATGTGTAGTCCGCATGTCCGTAGAGTGCTGAAGTTAGTCCTGCCGTTTACCTGCACATTTTTATCATTGACTTAATAGATAAAGGGAAATGTCTATCTGCTGGTGGGTGGGAGGGGATGGGATGAGGGAGGGAAGGGCGAGAATGGGGGAGATGGGAGGGAAAATGGAGAGAGGAAGGGGAGAGGGGAGGATGGAAGAGAAAGAAAGAATAACTAGAAAGATAGCTGGAAACAGATATACCTACGCAGATATATAGCTAGATAAGAGGTATATCTACAGATAGAGATATAACTACACATAGATATAGCAACACAGATCGGGGCGCCAGTGGCTGTGTGGATAGCACGCTGGACTCGTAATCCTGTGGCCCGGGTTCGATTCCCGGTGCCGGCGTGAAACAATAGACAGAGTTTCTTTCACCGTGATGTCCCTGCTACCTAGCAGTAAATAGGTACCTGGGAGTTAGACACCTGTTACGGGCTGCTTCTGGGGTGTGTGTGAAAAAAAAATAGTAGTTAGTAACAGTTGATTGATTGACAGTTGAGAGGCGGACCGAAAAAACAGAGCTCAACCCCCGCAAGCACAACTAGGTGAATAAAACTAGGTGAATACAACTAGGTGAATACAGAGAGATATAGCTACATATAGATATATTTAGATAGAGGTATATCTACATAGATATAGTTACATAGATATAACTAGAGGCATAGCTACACAGAGATACAGGTATAGCTAGATACAGACATAGCTACATAGAGAAAGAGCTAAATATACAGAGAGATAGACAGAGATAGATGCATAAAGGTGGAGAGAGGAGCCAGACAAACAGACATACGTATATATATATATATATATATATATATATATATATATATATATATATATATATATATATATATATATATATATATAATAACAGCTCTTACAAGACTTATATTATTATCGTGAAAGGTACTTCAGTTATATATAAGGAAGGTCACGAAAGGCTCATAAGCAACAGGTCACACCGGCTATAAACAATGGACGTCGAAGGCTAACAATGTCTGTATCTTTCTTTTCCTGCTTGTACCTGTTCCCTCGCTATCATAACGATGTGATTAAGGCTAAATTATATCAGGTATAATTAAATTATTCATTCGTATCGGGTTTAATTAAATTGTTGCCTGTATGTAAGTTCCTAGCTCTTGGTTCGCTGGCAGGCGACTGAGTATGTATATATATATATATATATATATATATATATATATATATATATATATATATATATATATATATATATATATATATATACTGTGACTTACTCAGCTAGCTAGGTGATCCTAGGGGGGGACTTTATTGGGTACTCGTGAGTATCCAGTTACTCAGGGACTTACTCAGCTTTGAAAAAGGAAATCTGGGTTCTTATTGGTCACTTATGATAATGTTTAGGCACGCGAGCCTCATCTCCCTTCACCTCCAAACCTGTGTTTGTTGGTTTGGAAGGTGTTGTTGGGGTGTATGACAGGTGTGTAGGAAGGTGGTGTTGTTGGATGAGTACCATGTGTGTGTGTGTGTGTGTGTATGAGTCACTGGTGAATGACCCAACTCTAGGTGGACAGGAGCATCAGGCATCTACCCAACCCCCAACGAAACCTCTACACCTTTCCTAAATAACAGTTTTTTCCGCAATTATTTAACAGTTTATAAACCCCGAAGCATGACGAGGTTGTTCTTAACAACAATGACCATGGAATGGGATTGTTCCAAAGCCGGGAAACTGTCTAAATAAATGTAAAGAAAACCCGCCCTGATTCAGCAAAGATGAACAGGTTTCGTAAGATGGTTGAGTAGAGGTTCTCATGAGTGCTGAGCCACCAGGCTATAGCAATTGGCTCGTTATTCCTAAGCTCGGACTCTCTTCACCAATTTCATTCCTTTCACATTACCATATAATTAACCCTATTACTGTATGATTTATCCTTTTATCATGTTATTTACCGTATTTTTGTAGCATCTCTCATTGTCCATTTTTATTCATCTCACATTAATTCCCTCTCGCGTTATTCTGTCGCCAATCCCCTTCCTCAACTCCTTGCATCACCAGGGGGAGTAGGAGGGGATTGGGGGGATGCCACCCCACCACCATGCCCCCCCGCGCCCAGGACAGCAGGGGGGCGTGGGGGCGGCATCTTTGTGGCCAGCCTCCCCCCTGTGCCTGGACGGTGTTATTGCACAATTAGCCTCTTAATTCGGGCCCCGTGGTAGGACTTCATCCGCCGCTCCAGCACGAGCGTCAGTGTACAGCGAGTACAGCATCACTGGCGGCGGTGATGGGGGGAGTTACGCCCCCCTCGCTACCGGGACCCCCGCTCGTGTTAACAGGGGGGGGGTGTCCTGTGTATATTGGGTGTTGTGGAGCGGAGGTGTGGCTTGGTGTTGGTATGGTCCGGTGTTGGGGAGCCAGGGGTAGAGGCTCGGTGTTGTTGGCCAGTCAGGGGTGGAGGCTGGGGTTACTGGAGGTCAGTGGTCTGGATGGAATAGCGATCGGGGAAGTCGTGGAATTGTTTACTACTACTCAGTGTTTGACTAGTAAACATCGCCACCCTTAAATTGTAAGCTAAATGGTTTGCAATTCTCTGTTCACATTATATTTGGTTTACACGAATGTACGCCTATTGAGCTCAGCTACGGTTGTATGCTTTGTTACGAACGGGGATTGGATGAGGTGGGCGGAGCGGGGGGGGGGGGGGGAGAGACAAACTATTCGTTACCTATCCGTTTGGGGGGCCTGATGGTCGAGTGGACAGCGTTCGTCATTCGTAGTCCAAAGGTTCTTGGTTAAATCTCTGGCGGAGGCGGAAAAAAATGGGCAGTTTCTTTTCCCCCCCTGAAGCCCCTGTTCACCTAGCAGTAAATAGGTACCTGGGAGTTAGACAGCTGATACGAGCTACTTCCTGTGGGTGTGTAACAAAAAGGAGGCCTGGTCGAGGACCGGGCCGTGGGGACGCTAAGCCCCGAAATCATCTCAAAATTATCTTACCTTGCGATGGTTTCGGGGCTCAACGTCCCCCGCGGTCCGGTCCTCGACTAGCTCTCCTACAGGTCGGTCATACAGGAGCTATATACACACAGGTGAAGCCTATGTCAAAAATACAACAACGGACAACAGGTTGGTTCCACCGGTTACCACACAACCGGTGCGACGTCCACCGGTTACCACACAACCGGTGCGACGTCCACCGGTTACCACACAACCGGTGCGACGTCCACCGGTTACCACACAACCGGTGCGACGTCCACCGGTTACCACACAACCGGTGCGACGTCCACCGGTTACCACACAACCAGTGCGACGTCTTGTCCCAGTGGACCAGGGGCCAGATTCACGAAAGCACTTACGCAAACACTTACGAACGTGTACATCTTTCCTCAATCTTTGACGGCTTTGGTTACATTTATTATATAGTTTACAAGCATGAAAACTTCCCATTCAACTGTTGTTATTGTTATAAACAGCCTCCTGGTGCTTCGGAGCTCATTAACTGTTTAATAATTGTAAACAAAGCCGCCAAAGATTGAGAAAAGATGTACAGGTTCGTAAGTGCTTGCGTAACTGCTTTCGTCAATCTGGCCCCAGGTGAGCAACAGCTACCAAAATAAAGCAACCATGAACCACAAAATAGTCTTGCGAAAACTGAGACAGACAATACGAGAGAGAGAGAAGAACTGTCCAACTGATGCCCGGGCGAGTCTGAATGGGGAAATGTGAGAATAAGCGTATATTATAATGGGAAAACTAAACGAGAAAGAGAATATCGGTGGACAGGCAGGGATAGGAAACAGGAAAGGGGGGCGTGCGTGAGACTGTCTCAAAGTACGAGAGACGGGTAGATATGGAAGGGGAACGTACAGGAAGTATGTATATATAACTGGTGCTGGCGGAAAACAAGCCTGGTAGCTGATTGGTGTGACTGAAGGTGATTGTAATCCACACTAGGTGGCTCAGGGATGAATGGATGCATGTTGGGCATGAGGATTGGTGAGAGGACAGTAAGGGAGATGTCCGGAGTGAACACGTGAGGACTGGTGGATGAGGGCGGAGCAGAGGGGTGGGTGTTGATGTGGGCGGGGAGAGAGGGTGAGGGGGAGGGATGACGAAGGCGAGCACTGGGTGGGGCTAGGAGGTGGTGGGCGTGGGCGTGGGCGGCAGGTTTACGAGAAGGCGTGCAGCACTGTACCAGAGCGTCACACGCACACGACCCAGCCACAGGCGAACAATTTACTGCCTCGGACCGACCACCACCACCATGGGGCCCACTACCCTGCCCGGAACCCACCCCGGGGCCCACTACCCTGCCCGGAACCCACCCCGGGGCCCACTACCCTGCCCGGAACCCACCCCGGGGCCCACTACCCTGCCCGGAACCCACCCCGGGACCCACTACCCTGCCCGGAACCCACCCTGGGGCCCACTCCCCTGCCTGGAACCCACCCCGGGGCCCACTCCCCTGCCCGGAACCCACCCCGGGGCCCACTCCCCTTGCTCGGAACCCACCCCGGGCCCACTCCCCTGCCCGGAACCCACCCCGGGACCCACTACCCTGCCCGGAACCCACCCCGGGCCCACTCCCCTGCCCGGAACCCACCCCGGGACCCACTACCCTGCCCGGAACCCACCCCGGGGCCCACTCCCCTGCCCAGAACCCACCCCGGGGCCCACTCCCCTTGCCCGGAACCCACCCTGGGGCCCACCTGCTTATCTGGTGACCTTTTTCTGCCTGCTGGAAGGGAAGGTCAAGCGTGATTTTTGCCGTGAGTCAGCCAGGTGTGGAGGACCTCCCCTCCCCTCCATTCCACTCACCTCTTCCACAAATTTCCCCAAATATACCATTCCAAATATTAAATCTATCCTCCATAAATACCCATATATACATATATAATTTAAAAATTAGAGTAAGTGCCTGCTAACAACATCTCAACAAGCCTTCAAATTAATTTTCTTAAAAGATTCCGGATCAGAAGTGATTCCGGATTTCTGGGGGAACACTTCAGAACCGGCCACACGGCTGACCTGCGCCGCCCCCCACAAACACCACAACACACTGACATATATATATATATATATATATATATATATATATACATATATATATATATATATATATATATATATATATATATATATATATACATATATATATATATATATATATATATATATATATATATATATATATATATATATATATATATATACACACACACGCGTCAACACCTGGAATACCAGACTTTAACACAGGTGTGAAGTTACAGTATGTGGCGCTAGCCAGATATATATATTTAAGTGCCACTTCACCTGAGGAAGACCACCAATAAAGCCAGAGAGAGAGATACGAACCGGGTCATGAAGCAACTCGCGATCCCCCTTATCGGAAGGCTAACGCCTGGGATAACTCGAATCACTGTAATAATCGTATGAAATTACAGCTCCAAAAATACAATCACGGCCGAGAGGGGGAAGAAATGTACACGTGAGACAATGGCTGCCCCGACACCAGTCCGCTCGGGCTTGAAACAGGTGATTTGCACGAGCATCCCGGTGAGAAAGCCCCGCGTAACGAGACGCTAGTTTACGACTCTAATTGCGGTTAACCACTCGGGCAGAACAAGCACAAAATAACGATCAGATGGAGCCAAAACAGAACTATCGAGGGGTAAATTAACCCCCCCCCCCCGAGCAAATGAATGAGAAAGAGAGAAAGGGGGTGGGAAAGAGGCAGAAGGCTTGGGGGGGAAGAGAGAGAGAGAGAGAGAGAGAGAGAGAGAGAAAGAGAGAGCGAATAGAGAAAACAGGAGACCTTACGGAGATCGCCGCTCGAGTTTAACCAAGAGTTTACGAGTTCAATTGCGTTTATTCGCTGAGGCAGAACAGCTGAAAATATTGGCAGGACGGACCCGGGGCCCACTGGAGATAAATTCAGAGTCCGGGAAGGTCCTCTTGATTCCTCTCCCTTCAGGGCAGGATCACAGCCGCTAGACTCCAGGATAACGAAGCCTCTCGCTAAATACCCATGACATACCTCCTCCACAAGGTCTAACCTGCCTCACCTCTACCAAACTCAGGTGATTATGAGGAGAAAACACTTAGCCACAAAGAATATACAGCACTTTGAAAGACACATTAAGATCTGGCATACAAGGACTGACTAAAAAAGATGAACTGGAAGAACGTTACTCCACCGCGTGGAACATCGCGGGATCGAACGCCAACCCAGCAAGATGCCAAACCGCCGCTGTACCGGCCAACAGGAAATAGATGGGAAGACACTCGAAGATAACTAACACCGCAGGACTCTCAACCAGGGTCGCCAAGATATCGTCACGATCTCCAAAATAAAACCCAGAGAAGGAAAACATTAACTTGATACTTATCTCAGGGAGTTATCGACGGGAAACAAAAAGATTGTGTATTTACTTGTTCACGAGAAGTTGGTGAGTCTGTGTGGCACTTGGTGAGTCTGTGTGGCCCTTGGTGAGTCTGTGTGGCACTTGGTGAGTCTGTGTGGCCCTTGGTGAGTCTGTGTGGCACTTGGTGAGTCTGTGTGGCACTTGGTGAGTCTGTGTGGCACTTGGTGAGTCTGTGTGGCACTTGGTGAGTCTGGGTGGCACTTGGTGAGTCTGTGTGGCACTTGGTGAGTCTGTGTGGCACTTGGTGAGTCTGTGTGGCACTTGGTGAGTCTGTGTGGCACTTGGTGAGTCTGTGTGGCACTTGGTGAGTCTGTGTGCCATTTGGTGAGTCTGTGTGGCACTTGGTGAGTCTGTGTGGCACTTGGTGAGTCTGTGTGGCACTTGGTGAGTCTGTGTGGCACTTGGTGAGTCTGTGTGGCACTTGGTGAGTCTGTGTGGCACTTTGTGAGTCTGTGTGGCACTTGGTGAGTCTGTGTGGCACTTGGTGAGTCTGTGTGGCACTTGGTGAGTCTGTGTAGCACTTGGTGAGTCTGTGTGGCACTTGGTGAGTCTGTGTGGCACTTGGTGAGTCTGTGTGGCACTTGGTGAGTCTGTGTGGCACTTGGTGAGTCTGTGTGGCATTTGGTGAGTCTGTGTGGCACTTGGTGAGTCTGTGTAGCACTTGGTGAGTCTGTGTGGCACTTGGTGAGTCTGTGTGGCACTTGGTGAGTCTGTGTAGCACTTGGTGAGTCTGTGTGGCACTTGGTGAGTCTGTGTGGCACTTGGTGAGTCTGTGTGGCACTTGGTGAGTCTGCGTGGCACTTGGTGAGTCTGTGTGGCACTTGGTGAGTCTGTGTGGCACTTGGTGAGTCTGTGTGGTACTTGGTGAGTCTGTGTGGCACTTGGTGAGTCTGTGTGGCACTTGGTGAGTCTGTGTGGCACTTGGTGAGTCTGTGTGGCATTTGGTGAGTCTGCGTTCTCCTTATGGTGTTTGATATCTTCTGGTCTCATTTCTCTCTCTCCCTACTTCATTACCTTACACTTATTGGAATTGAATTCTAACCACCACTTGCCTGCCCACTTCTATGGTTTGTCAAGGTCATTCTGGAACTTATTGCAAGCTTCCTCTCTCTTTTTTACATTTCTCATTAACTTTACTTTGTCTGCAAACATTGACAAGTAATTGTCAATGCTGAGCCCTTCCTCTGAAGGAAGGAATGAAGGAATGCTCCTTCAAGAAGGACATTCACATAAACTTGGAACGGCAGGAGTCCCAGTACCGACCCTTGGGGAACTCCACTCGTTACTTTTCTCCAGCTCGAAACCTCATCTCTGAATGTGGCTCTGTTTTATGTTCCTCAGGTAGTCCCTTACCCAAGTCAATGGCTGGTCATTAGTGTAGTGGAGGGCTGGTCATTAGTGTAGTGGAGGGCTGGTCATTAGTGTGGTGGAGGGCTGGTCATTAGTGTGGTGGAGGACTGGTCATTAGTGTAGTGGAGGGCTGGTCATTAGTGTAGTGGAGGGCTGGTCATTAGTGTGGTGGAGGGCTGGTCATTAGTGTGGTGGAGGGCTGGTCATTAGTGTAGTGGAGGGCTGGTCATTAGTGTGGTGGAGGGCTGATCATTAGTGTGGTGGAGGACTGGTCATTAGTGTGGTGGAGGGCTGGTCGTTAGTGTTGGTGGAGGGCTGGTCATTAGTGTTGGTGGAGGGCTGGTCATTAGTGTGGTGGAGGGCTGGTCGTTAGTGTGGTGGAGGGCTGGTCATTAGTGTGGTGGAGGGCTGGTCATTAGTGTGGTGGAGGGCTGGTCATTAGTGTGGTGGAGGGCTGGTCATTAGTGTGGTGGAGGGCAGGTCATTAGTGTGGTGGAGGGCTGGTCATTAGTGTGGTGGAGGGCTGGTCATTAGTGTGGTGGAGGGCTGGTCATTAGTGTGGTGGAGGGCTGGTCATTAGTGTGGTGGAGGGCTGGTCATTAGTGTGGTGGAGGGCTGGTCATTAGTGTGGTGGAGGGCTGGTCATTAGTGTGGTGGAGGGCTGGTCATTAGTGTGGTGGAGGGCTGGTCATTAGTGTGGTGGAGGGCTGGTCATTAGTGTGGTGGAGGGCTGGTCATTAGTGTGGTGGAGGGCTGGTCATTAGTGTGGTGGAGGGCTGGTCATTAGTGTGATCAGCCAACTAACCAAGCAGCAAGAACGGGGTTCGAATAGCTTAAGCCTCCTCATCCCTTTGTATGTATTTATACCTTAATAAACTTATTTCAATTTCAAAAACCAAACAGCATGTATACATTAGTCCTGACAGAACTAAAGACTTATGTAGACTCTCAGTATACACTATACATGCACTGGGCAATGGGGGTACTCTTCTAGGTGTGTATACTAAATATACCAAATCACATACCAGAATATGTGAGTGTGCAGAACGAAAATTTAATAAACAATTTTCAATTTTTAATTTCATTTTTTAGTCAAAATGTACATTCATTTACCTGTTCCTCTTACAAAGACTAATTAGAGATAGTATTGTGCATAGTTATAATATGTTTTGTTTTTTTGAGAAGAGACTCGTTCGTTTTGATTTAAAAAAAAAATAAGTTTATAATTCTCGAAATTTAATATTGAATTTCTAAATCTACTTTACACCGTAAGAACGGTGAGTATGAGAGTACAACTGAGAAGTTGTACTTTCAGCATTTCCATCTATTGTTTTGCAATAAAAAAATCTCAAATAGGGCAAATCATTTTCAAATTTTCATTTCCACAAATTTCGAAAATGACTAAATGAAATGTTAAATGTTCTTGAACATTTAACTCCGGAACACATTGTATTATGTCGGTATTCTTCAGAGGTTCAGGGCCTGAGAGTTTCAGGGATTGGCAGATTGTCAGGGATTGGCAGATTGTCAGGGATTGGCAGATTGTCAGGGATTGGCAGATTTTCAGGGATTGGCAGATTTTCAGGGATTAGCAGATTTTCAGGGCCTAGTTGATATTCAGCCTCTGGCAGAGGTTCAAGGTCTGACAGGTTCAGGGTCTGACTGAGGTTCATGGCACAGATTCACGAAGCAGTTATGCAAGTACTTACGAACCTGTACATCTTTCCTCAATCTTTGACGGCTTTGGTTACATTTTCGCACGACAGCAGCAGCTGCGAAACTCTACATGAAGTCCAATGAATCTGATAACATTAAACATAATCCTCGGGTGCATGATCAACCCCCAATCCTATTTTACACATCCTGGACGAGGAAAGGAACTGTACAAAATGATTCATCTCAAGCTCGACCCGTCGTGGCTGAGGCAGTCATATCAACGGTCATACTGTTATGTATGTGTTGCTGTTGTTAAGAATCGCTACTTGGAATAAAAATTCTAAGTAGCACGGGCTATGGTGAGCCCGTAGATTATTGTATGTGGTCAATTATCCTCAAGCTTCCCCCCCCCCCCCCCCTGGTCCAGCGTCGTGGACAGCCAGAAAACAGCCACAAGTCGTCTATCCATCTAATCATTCAACATTTATCATTAACATTAGGGGCCTCGTAGCCTGGTGGATAGCGCGCAGGACTCGTAATTCTGTGGCGCGGGTTCGATTCCCGCACGAGGCAGAAACAAATGGGCAAAGTTTCTTTCACCCTGAATGCCCCTGTTACCTAGCAGTAAATAGGTACCTGGGTGTTAGTCAGCTGTCACGGGCTGCTTCCTGGGGGTGGAGGCCTGGTCGAGGACCGGGCCGCGGGGACACTAAAAAGCCCCGAAATCATCTCAAGATAACCTCAAGAAGAAGATAAGACAATAAAACATCACTGAATTAGCGATCATTAATTCCCCTGATTGACTCACATTCAGAACATGTGCTCACAAATCAACCTATGTTGTAAATATCAGGTCAATTAACCACATGAAGGCTCTCCAACAATGTTGGCTGAAAAGTTGACTCTGTAGACCTCATATATATATGTGGCCCAGCACTATATTAAAGTATTTTCTTATACAACGGTCCCTGGAAGAGACGTTGAGTTGAACCACATGCTGCTGTTCACCCAGCGGTAAAATGTTTCCCCGGGAGTCAAACAAACTATTGTGGGTTGTATCCTAGTGAGGTTTTCCACGAAATAGCAGGCCTCCGATTCTAGCCAATAAAAAAAAAGCATTT
>NC_091186.1:16722538-16787538 GCF_040958095.1 Procambarus clarkii
TCTTCTTGTAGTTCATTCCACGTGTTCGCAACTCTTGCATTATTTTATTAACATCTTTATTGACAAAATTAATTACAATTTTGCCTAATCTGAGGATTTTGATAGTCTTATTAAATTGAGGTTAATGCTATTACAGTATTCACTGTCACGCAGGACAGAGGGTCATACATAAGACAATAGGTCTAAACTGTAGGCTGAAGCACATATATATCATGGTTACAATCAATGCATGTGAAGGTAAGGAGGTAGGCCTATCACATGATGGTTCAGAGGGGGGAGGAGGAGGGGGGGGGGGGAATGTGAGGCCTGACATGTGAGCACTTTTAAACATTTCACAGTTTATATGTTGAACTAGTTTAGAGAATGTGGTGATGCAATAAATATAAAATAGTGAGATAATAACTCCAGTCGAGGCCTCTACATCGCTACAGGACGACTTGTAGCGACGACTGTGTTCACTGGGTGAGTATTTGTAGCGACGACTGTGTTCACTGGGTGAGTATTTGTAGCGACGACTGTGTTCACTGGGTGAGTATTTGTAGCGACGACTGTGTTCACTGGGTGAGTATTTGTAGCGACGACTGTGTTCACTGGGTGAGTATTTGTAGCGACGACTGTGTTCACTGGGTGAGTACTTGTAGCGACGACTGTGTTCACTGGGTGAGTACTTGCTGCGACGACTGTGTTCATTGGGTGAGTATTTGTAGCGACGACCTGTGTTCACTGGGTGAGTATTTGTAGCGACGACTGTGTTCACTGGGTGAGTATTTGTAGCGACGACTGTGTTCACTGGGTGAGTATTTGTAGCGACGACTGTGTTCACTGCGGTGAGTATTTGTAGCGACGACTGTGTTCACTGGGTGAGTATTTGTAGCGACGACTGTGTTCACTGGGTGAGTATTTGTAGCGACGACTGTGTTCACTGGGTGAGTATTTGTAGCGACGACTGTGTTCACTGGGTGAGTATTTGTAGCGACGACTGTGTTCACTGGGTGAGTATTTGTAGCGACGACTGTGTTCACTGGGTGAGTATTTGTAGCGACGACTGTGTTCACTGGGTGAGTATTTGTAGCGACGACTGTGTTCACTGGGTGAGTATTTGTAGCGACGACTGTGTTCCACTGGGTGAGTATTTGTAGCGACGACTGTGTTCACTGGGTGAGTATTTGTAGCGACGACTGTGTTCACTGGGTGAGTATTTGTAGCGACGACTGTGTTCACTGGGTGAGTATTTGTAGCGACGACTGTGTTCACTGGGTGAGTATTTGTAGCGACGGACTGTGTTCACTGGGTGAGTATTTGTAGCGACGACTGTGTTCACTGGGTGAGTACTTTGCAGCGAACGACTGTGTTCACTGGGTGAGTACTTGCAGCGACGACTGTGTTCACTGGGTGAGTACTTGCAGCGACGACTGTGTTCACTGGGTGAGTATTGCAGCGACGACTGTGTTCACTGGGTGAGTACTTGCAGGCGACGGACTGTGTTCACTGGGTAACACCTGATGTGTATTCTCTAATACAACACAGAACACCAGGGTGTGTGTGTGTGTTCTCTAATACAACACAGAAACACCAGGTGTGTGTGTGTGTTCTCTAATACAACACTGAACACCAGGTGTGTGTGTGTATTCTCTAATACAACACAGACACCAGGTGGTGTGTGTGTGTGTGTATTCTCTAATACAACACAGAACACCAGGTGTGTGTGTGTGTTCTCTTAATACAACACAGAACACCAGGTGTGTGTGTGTATTCTCTAATACAACACAGAACACCAGGTGTGTGTGTGTATTCTCTAATACAACACAGAACACCAGGTGTGTGTGTGTATTCTCTAATACAACACAATTAAACAAACTCATAACCAAAACAACAGCACATGTGTCCGCTGCCAGCAGTCGCCTGACGGCTATACATATGGCTATATATATATATAGCTAACAACACAGCGCTGCTGACCCTTGCCCAAACACTTCCCCCAACACCCATGAGCCACGGGAGACATCTCCCGTCACGCAGGGTGCAGTTGCACCTCCACAGATCTCCAGTATCAGCTCTTGATACTGGTAATGGGCTCAAAAGGGCCACCACTTACGGGCTATTCATGGCCCGTGCCACCTTTTGGGTGACTTAATCTTCATCTTGACCCATGAGCCTTGTCCCGCTGCCTTTGCGCCTCTTTTAACACAGACTTGGTTCCATCTCGTATTTCGCGTTGCTGGTTGGTCGCCTTCAGGAGGCCCCCTAATTACCTGCGGCGCCGGGCAGGGGGCAGCACAGCAGAGCCCCTCACGCCTCTTGTGGAAGGACTACCGCCTACGCTCGTCCCTTCTTTCCCCTCCCCTCTAAGGGGGTAAACAACAGCCACCCCCTGTTCTCCAGGACGCTACGACCGTCGCACTCCCATCAACTTCGAGGATTTGCGACCTTAGCCGTCCCGTTTGGATGGCATTATCCGCCACCGGTAACTTCGCCCTCCTTTGTTTTTTCTTTAGATACGAGCTCGTGAATATTCACATGTTGTTCAGTGTCATTAGAGGCCATGTATTGATAATTATATAAGCTAATAACATGCTTTAACCAGTCGTTTGGGGGCAATAACCTGTTTATAAGCCAAGTTTGGTATTCTGATAAACTCTCTTAGCCTGAAGCTACGCAAAATACTATAATACACGCCACACTTATAAAAACATAACGGCAGGATATGAAAAATTATATCGCAAAATAAAGGCGAAATTCCTCCTGCTTTTTTTTTTACGCCTAAAAATGATCCCGGAATACACCGGCCCTGACATACAAGCAAGGGGCCAGGACGTGTTGGGGGCACACATCAAGGCGCATCCCATCACAGCTAACATGGTGGTGGTGGTGGTGGGTATGAGCAAGCAGTGTTGAGAGGTAAAGCCGCCATGTTTTAGATGGCGCTGTCCGTTGTTTATTCTTAGTGACCCGGATGTCCCTCAGACCGGGGGGGGGGGGGGGGCGGGCATGAGGCCAAGCAAACCCTCGCTCGTTTTCTGTTGTGTCACGCTCTCGCTCTGTTCCTGTTTTTCTGTTGTATCATGTCTTGCTGTATTCGCCTTACCTGCTGTTGTTGTTGTAGATTCAGCTATTCACAACAAGTTCCAAGTAGCACGGGCTATGGTGAGCCCCGTAGCTTACCCGGCACAGGAGCGGGGCTGTCCTTTACCTTGCGCTTTTCGCAAGTAATTTGTTGATCTATTCCATTACTGTATTCTATAAGCTGAATTCAACTTGTATACTACTTTCGGTCAAAAAACAAACTCATGGAAATTTGTAACTTCACCTAGCAGTAAATAGGTACCAGGGGAGTTAGACAGCTGCTGCGGGCTGCTGCTTCCTGGGGGTGTGTAACAAAAAAGGAAGTAGGCCTGGTCGAGGACCGGGCCGCGGGGACGCTAAGCCCCGAAAACCATCTCAAGATGGATATGATTCACAGATTCTGCAACTCTACTCCTCAGTTGTTGTTTCCAATTCCGAATCCTCTCCAATCCTCTTGCCCCTGACTCCCCTACACTAGTACCCAACAAACACCCTCCCAATCCTCCCTTCGGGGTCTCTCCCCCTCTCTAGTAACCCAACCCCTCCCTACACCTCCCCCTACACCACAACAACCAAACCCCCTAATACCATCCACTCCCCCCCCCCCCCCTCCCACCATATTTGTCCCGCAATTAAAACATCAACAACATTAACGCGATAAAACTAACATCGTCTACCATCGTAAAAAAACAATGAATGATAATGACTAATTAAGCACAACACACGGAAGGGGTATTAAATGACCAGAAAGCATTAAATATAAGAGTAATTATTTAAGACTACCGGCGTACCCCCTGGTCGCAATCTTGTTATCATTCTATTAAGCAAACTGAATAACGGAAGGCATACATTTCCCGTCATAACAGATGAGTACAAAGCCTCGCCCCTGCCGACAACAGAATTAATTATACGTTTTTTATACCTAATTAAGATACTTTTTCTCGTATGTGTAAATTATTCATATTTAACATTTGGAAAGCCACGAAGAAATGTTTATTTTAGAATCGCCGAGGGAACTCTTTGAAAGCATTTTGCTCGACATGATAAGCCGAGCAGGCGAGGGCACAAATAGCAACTTCCCGCGCGTTTCAGCGGAGACTGTGCTAATATTTTGTACTGTTTGTTAGGTCTCTCTCTCTCTCTCTCTCTCTCTTCTCTCTCTCTCTCTCTCGCTCTCTCTCTCTCTCTCTCTCTCTCTCTCTCTTCTTCTCTCTCTCTCTCCCTCTCTCTCTCTTCTCTCTCTCTCTATCTCTCTCTCTCTCTCTCTCTATCTCCCTCTCCCTCTCTCTCTCTCTCTCTCTCTCTCTCTCTCTCTCTCTCTCTCTCTCTCTCTCTCTCTCACAATCCACTGGAAGACAGAAAAGTTAACTGACATGATTACCACATCCAAAAGTCTCAGAGGAATTCCTTAAGACAAGTACATACACACCTTCGCCATTGAAGGCAAGCATATAGTACGGGTTTCCCTTCCGACTTCCGTACCATATGATAAACGTAGTTAACTAAAGGAGAAGACACATTCAGAGGATCCCACTATTATACCTCTAATTCTAATATGGGCAAATATGATCGATAATTATCGATAATCAGCCAAATTATTGAAACCCAGATTCAATATTTTCAGGCAAAGAAAGGTTCAAAACGCAAGATACATTTAGCAGGCTATCTTGAGATCTTGAGGCTATCTTGAGATCTTGAGGCTATCTTGAGATCTTGAGGCTATCTGAGATCTTGAGGCTATCTTGAGATCTTGAGGCTATCTTGAGATGATTTAGGGCTTTAGTGTCCCCGCGGCCCGGGCTATAGAACCATTTAGTTCTATATATTTTGACATTTATACTGATCATGTTAAAAACAAAGATTGCAGTTGATTAGCATGTCCATCACGAAAGAATAATATTTCGGACATCATTCTTACCATGATGGACAGGCTCCCATAATCCTTACCATGATCATGTCACACATTGTTTCTTATCACAGAGATCATATTATACTAATCTCGGATAGGCCCCCCCCCATTATTCTTATCATGGTCAGATCCAATCATTCTTACCATGGCAATGCCCAATTATTCTTATTATGGTCCGATCCAATCATTCTTAACATGGCAATGCCCAATTATTCTTATCATTGTCAATCCAATCATTCTTAGCATGGCAATGCCCAATTATTGTTATCATGGTCCGATCCAATCATTCTTAACATGGCAATGCCCAATTATTCTTATCATGGTCACATCCAATCATTCTTAACATGGCACTGCTCCCATCATTCTTACTTACAGACAACATTCTTCCGACCACAGACAACAGCTAGAGTCCTTATTCATTCAAGTGAATTGGCTAAAACACCATTCGCTTTACAACACATACAAATGTTGATATGACGATACTAAAACAAAGAGTGGCACAATTTGAAAAGACGTGTTTGGTTACATAAAAACTGGCTTGATCATCTATATAGGAGTTAATACAACCGTAAAATACTATCTACTGAGGGAACAATACACCAGAGATGACAAAATTAAATAACAAATCAAAGATAGACTAGATGATGGCACAATCGACACAGCACCTCGAGTGACACAGTGACTTTCTCAAGTGACACTTGGAGTGAAAGAAGCATCTTGGAGTGAAAGAACAACACCTTGAGGGGGGGTAACTGGTGTGAGACTATACTCTGCCTTCAACACAGTGCTGTGGCAGATGTCTGAGACACACACATATGACTGACGTAAGGCTAGAAAGGTGTGTGATTAGCTGGTCCAGGTGTGTAATTAGTAAGTGCGGCGTGTCAGGGTAAATACCCTTGCTGGTGAGTATGTGGTGGTTGATCACCGGAATGCTAATGTAGCAGCTGTGTTAAGTGCGGACGGCGCAGTTTGCGGCCAAGAATGTTGTTGTTCTCAAGTCAATCGACTTGAGAATGGTCCAGGACGGACCGAAACGTCGTCGTCCCTTCACCTTCTAGTGTGTGGTCTGGTCAACAAGGCTGTTGTTGTTCCTCGAGGCCACTACATTGGTTTACCGTCCAACCAGCGAGTATACTTCAGTCATGAACACAGTGCCAGACTGAAGTAAACTCGCCATTACACCGAGAAACAGAGTTTACCTCTCGGTGTAAATATCACCCCTCCCCCCCCACTACCCCCTCTCTCTATATCATATAGCTACAGATAACAGTTTGCAGTTACATTACGATGTATTTATCTTCAACAAGAGATAATAATTATATTTATCTGTAAAACTATACCTCTGAACTTCACATAAGATGCTCTTCTTAGACTTCACCCCCCTCTCCCCCTTCCCCCCAAAAAAATTCCCCCTTCCCTAATCCCTCCCCCTCTCCCCCTACCCTTCCTCATCCTCCCCAAACCACCCCTAACCCACCATCACTGCCCCCGTTTTAAAAGCACTCGGCCAGACAAGAGAAATTCAGTAATGAAAGGTTGCGGCGCCGCAAGATGCCACTAACAAGACCACTAAACACTCGCTACCGTATCATTAAAACCATCGCTACACTGAACAGATATTATCCTCATGTCTCTGAGGGATTTATGTAGTAACTTATGCAGTATACCCTCTCCCCCTCCCTCCCTGGCCGCAGACTAATACTGGGCGACAGCTGCAGTATATCTGTTATCGTAGACTAATACTGGGCGACAGCTGCAGTATATCTGTTATCGTAGACTAATACTGGGTGACAGCTGCAGTATATCTGTTATCGTAGACTAATACTGGGCGACAGCTGCAGTATATCTGTTATCGTAGACTAATACTGGGCGACAGCTGCAGTATATCTGTTATCGTAGACTAATACTGGGCGACAGCTGCAGTATATCTGTTATCGTAGACTAATACTGGGTGACAGCTGCAGTATATCTGTTATCGCAGATATACTCTCCGATATAGGGGGAGGGGAGGTATATCTCCAATATGATATCCTCTCCTAGATAGCAAAGAGTGGTAACTGCGTTTAAAGGGTGTGACAAACAGCGGCTTCATAAGGCCACATACAAAATAAGGAGGTATTAAGACGCATGAACCCAAGCCACCCACCTAACCTTGCCAACGCATATATAGAAAACGTGGATGTTTGTGAGCCGCTTACAGGCTATTCATGTTGACCAGACCACACACTAGAAGGTGAAGGGACGACGACGTTTCGGTCCGTCCTGGACCATTCTCAATCGACTTGAGAATGGTCCAGGACGGACCGAAACGTCGTCGTCCCTTCACCTTCTAGTGTGTGGTTTGGTCAACATAATTAGCCACGTTATTGGGACTCATCGCCTGCACAGGCTACTCATGCAGCAGAGCCACCTCTTGAGTAGCTTTAATCTTCATCTTGTGAGCCTTAACTTCTAAGAGAACACACCTTATTTTGAACGTTGAGGAACCATAGTATACAAAATGAGCAAGTGTTACCTGAGAGGGCGGGTTGAGTCCCGTTCTTCCACAGGATGCAACCCTCACAACAGCTGGCTGATTGATTGATGAAGATTAAGCCATCCAAAAGGTGGCACGGGCATGAATAGCCCGTAAGTTGTGGCCCTTTTGAGCCAATACCAGTATCAAGAGCTGATACTGGAGATCTGTGGAGGTGCGACTGCACCCCACGTGACGGGAGATGTCTCCCGTGAACAGCTGGCTAACTCCCGGATACTTATATACCGCTAGGTGAACAGCGGCATTAGATTAAAGAAAATGTGCCCAATTACTTTCTGTCTCGCCATGGAATCGGACCTGGATCCCCGATTCTGAGTGGACAACGAAGCCAAGTGGGCACACCGGCACTTTAGTGAAAGGTGCTCCAGACTATGCCTCACCTGAAGAAGTACTGGGATGGATGTACTGTGCCTACAGGCCTACTGTGCCTAGAGGCCTACTGTGCCTAGAGGCCTACTGTACCTAGAGGCCTACTGTGCCTAGAGGCCTACTGTGCCAAGAGGCCTACTGTGCCTAGAGGCCTACTGTGCCAAGAGGCCTACTGTGCCTAGAGGCCTACTGTGCCTAGAGGCCTACTGTGCCTAGAGGCCTACTGTGCCTAGAGGCCTACTGTGCCCAGAGTACCTCCCCGGGGCACACTACACATAGGAACAAAGACAGCAACAGAGAAGACCTATTATTGGCCCATGCGAGGTCGCTTCTATTTATACCCACCTAAACAGCTTTTTCCAGCACCGTTAAATCTATATAGGGTAATTCCATGAATGAGTTAGTTACACGTGTAAAACCCTGTTTTGTGCCTCGGAGAGGCTGCAGGATCCAGTAAGTTCAGTAGAACTTCGGTTTCAACTCCTTTTGACCATGTCGTAGCTCAGTCGATTAAGGCAGCGTCTGGGCTGCTCTCGGACGAAAGGTTTGAATCCTCGTCAAGGCCCTTGTGGATTTGTTTATTGATGCATCACGCAATTGTGATTTCTGGGTGTAATGAGTGAGTTACACCTCAAGGAATGGTCTAAATGTTATGAAATATTATGTTAAACTTTTAAGCAACTTACAGAGCTAGATCCTTTTTTTTCAAGTTCGCCGTATATTTAACGGATATACGGCGAATATCCGTTAAATAATCGCAGTTAACGAATATTTATTTATCGAATTAAATATGAAAATATTTAAAAAATATATTAATATTTTAAATATTAATATATTTTTTTAAATATTCGCGACACCATTTGGGTAGATAGGTTGAGTGATTGCGTGGCCTGGCGCGTTCCTTCCACCAGTATGACCTTGCTCTCGTTCAGAAGACAACACGCTTCACGCGGGACTGCACCAATTATAACTTGTCCGGCAAGCAATATAGGCATTACCCCCGTGGAAGCGGCGCCGCCCACCTATTGCTGCTCATACTCTTCCTCCCACAGTGTAGCTCCTCCTCGGCCTCCTAAGGTTGGGGCTTGAAGATATATGGAATCCACACTAGTGGTGCAAGTTTCATTTTTGGCAGACAAATGATTACACAGAATGACGGCGGCATCCCTTTACTGACCGGATGCATGCCTTGGCCCTTCGGCGGCATTCCTTACTGTCCGGATGCATGCCTTGCCCTTCGGCGGCATTCCTTACTGACCGGATGCATGCCTTGCCCTTCGGCGGCATTCCTTACTGTCCGGATGCATGCCTTGCCCTTCGGCGGCATCCCTTTACTGTCCGGATGCATGCCTTGCCCTTCGGCGGCATCCCTTTACTGTCCGGATGCATGCCTTGCCCTTCGGCGGCATTCCTTACTGTCCGGATGCATGCCTTGCCCTTCGGCGGCATTCCTTACTGACCGGATGCATGCCTTGCCCTTCGGCGGCATTCCTTAC
Source organism: Procambarus clarkii (assembly GCF_040958095.1). Taxonomy (NCBI): domain Eukaryota; kingdom Metazoa; phylum Arthropoda; class Malacostraca; order Decapoda; family Cambaridae; genus Procambarus; species Procambarus clarkii. Next base: position 16,731,915 of record NC_091186.1, read on the forward strand.
TGTCCGGATGCATGCCTTGCCCTTCGGCGGCATCCCTTTACTGTCCGGATGCATGCCTTGCCCTTCGGCGGCATCCCTTTACTGTCCGGATGCATGCCTTGCCCAACGGCGGCATTCCCTGCTCAATGGCATTAGCTCTAGCCATTCGGTTAAAGCCTTTTGTCATTCAGCGACAGCCTTCGCTATATAACAAACTTAAGTTTCTATCCCCACTTCAAAATAGTCTCAGCAATAATTCCTCAGTAATAAACAACAACAATATGAGCCACGTCAGAACAGGTAACAGACGTTGTAGTTATAAAGGCAAAAGAAATATTAATCACTGTACCCCTGGTTAAAGTGCCTCAACGCTATTTAAGTGTTCTAATATTAAACCAATCGCAGCGCAGGCATTCCACGGCTGCGGTTGGGATAGAACGAGGCCATTCCCCACCACGGTTCCCAGCTGCAACTCATTAGATGAAAACAAGATGGAATCAAGTCTCACAATTATCTCGCGGTCTAGCAACCACAGACATGTTCACTCAGTTACAAATTACTCTTGACATATGAGAGACTTACACAAGATAGGGAGACCCTATACAAGATAGGGAGACATACACAAGATAGGAAGACCTACACAAGATAGGGAGACCTACACAAGATAGGGAGACCTATACAAGATAGGGAGACCTATACAAGATAGGGAGACCTATACAAGATAGGGAGACCTACACAAGATAGGGAGACCTACACAAGATAGGGAGACCTACACAGATAGGGAGACCTATACAAGATAGGGAGACCTATACAAGATGGGTGAGACCTACACAAGATAGGGAGACCTATACAAGATAGGGAGACCTACACAAGATAGGGAGACCTATACAAGATAGGAGACCTACACAAGATAGGGAGACCTATTCAAGATAGGGAGACCTACACAAGATAGGGAGACCGACTACAAGATAGGAAGACCTACACAAGATAGGGAGACCTACACAAGATAGGGAGACCTATACAAGATAGGGAGACCCTATAAAGATAGGGGAGACCTACACAAGATAGAGAGACCTATACAAGATAGGGGAGACCTATACAAGATAGGGAGACCTACACAAGATAGGGAGACCTATACAAGATAGGGAGACCTATACAAGATAGGGAGACCTATACAAGATGGGGAGACCTACACAAGATAGGGAGACCTATACAAGATAGGGAGACCTATACAAGATGGGAGACCATACACAAGATAGGGAAGACCTACACAGATAGGGAGACCTATACAAGATAGGGAGATCTACACAAGATAGGGAGACACTATACAAGATGGGGAGACCTACACAAGATATGGGAGACCTACACAAGATAGGGAGACCTACACAAGATAGGGAGACCTATACAAGATAGGGAGACCAATACATGATAGGGAGACCAATACGAGATAGGGAGACCATACAAGATAGGGAGACCTATAAAAGTAGGGAGACCTATAAAAGATAGGGAGACCATATACATGATAGGGAAGACCAATACGAGATAGGGTAGACCAATACAAGATAGGGAGACCTATAAAAGATAGGGAGACCTATAAAAGATAGGGAGACCAATACATGATAGGGAGACCAATACGAGATAGGGAGACCCAATACGAGATAGGAGACCAATACGAGATAGGGAGACCTACACAAGATAGGGAGACCTACACAAGATAGGTGAGACCAATACAAGATAGGGAGACCAATACAAGATAGGGAGACCATAAATCATTTGCCTTCCAGGGACGAAGTAGAGGCGTTTCACATACTAAATTCGTTTTCTGTAAACTCATTAGAGGGTTTTAAATATTAAATTTGGTTTCCATTAACCAAAGTAAACGTTTTTAAACAATGAATTTGACTCTTGAAGACCATTAGAAGTTTAACACACTACATTTGTTTCCAGACAACCCAGTGGCGTTTATTAAACATTAATTTTTCCTTCATACACTCAGTAAGATTTGACAAATTTAATTGGGTTCTCAGAGACCAAGTTGAAGTTTTTAAACCTAAAATTTAGACTCCAGAGACCCATTATCGGTTTTTTACCATTAGATTTAATGGTAAAAAAACGATAATGGGTGTAAACAGTAAATTTTGTTTCAGGACACTCTACAGAAGTTTTAAACCTAAAAATTGTTTTTACAGAGACTCAAATAGAGATTTGTAAACATTAATTTAGTCACCATAGATGCAGCAAAGGATTCCAAATCTTAAATTTAGTTTCAGATATCAAAAAGAGGTCAGAGACCTTAAATTTGGTTCCAAAGACCAACAGAAGTATTTAAAACCTTAAAATTGGGTTTCTGGAAGCCTAGTAGAGGCTTTAGAATTGAAGTTAGTTCCCAGGACCCCAACGTAGAGTTTTTAAACCATGAAAGTTAATTTCTAAGAGACTCAGGAGAGGTATTCTAAACATTAAAACTCGGTTTCCAGCGACGCGCCGTGATAGTCACACTGCTTGTGACTCTGGCAACGCTGGAAAGAGCCGAGGAGACATGATAGATAGATAGACAGATGTCAGAAAGGAAAGGTACACCCGACTCCTCCCTCCTACTGCCTCAATGTTATCTTCGTCAGCAGAACCTGCCTGAGGCACTTCGGCAACCAGTACTTCGTTCTCGCGGTTTGACGAGCGTCATTACCTGAAAGGGGCTCTCTCTGCCTAGCCAGATATGTTCGGTAATTGCAACCTTGCTAATCTGCCGAAGTCGGTGTTCACTTAGTCCGAAGAAGCGAAAATACCACGGGGGGGGGGGGGATTGTGAACTCACTAACGCATCGATATTTTTGTGGTTTATTTAAGAGTTCCACCCTAAACCTCTGTCTAAAGATGACACCTGTTCGCCTAACCTCTGTCTAAAGATGACACCTGTTCCGCCTAACCTCTGTCTAAAGATGACACCTGTTCCACCCAACCTGTCTACAGATGACACATGTTCCACCCAACCTCTGTCTAAAGATGACACCTGTTCCAGCCAACCTCGTCTAAAGATGACACCTGTTCCAGCCAACCTCTGTCATAAAGATGACACCTGTTTCCAGCCAACCTCTGTCTAAAGATGACACCTGTACCACCCAACCTCTGTACTAAAGATGACACCTGTACCACCCACCTCTGTCTAAAGATGACACCTGTTCCCAACCCAACCTCTGTCTAAAAGGAGTTCGGTGACGTCACAAGACTTAGACATCTAACTAGAGACGTGTTAGCCATATTCCATTCCTAAAAGGACCTGCAGGTGTTTCAGGTATTAATATAAAAGACAACTGCAGGTGTTTTAGGTATTAATAAAAGACAATCATGAGAATATTCCTGGGAATCTGTGTGTGCATATTCATAATTATTTAAGTGAATATCACTGAGTATATGTGTAGATATTCAATGAGTATGTGAATATCATTATCTTATATGTGACTATTCGTGACGACATCCGACCCACTCATCAGAAAAGAAATGAAGTACTGAGTCGGCACAATATTTAACAGTAACGTTAATTCAACGTTATTTCAACGTTAATTCAACGCTGATTCAACGTTTTCAATGTTAATTCAACATTGATACAAAGTAAATTCAACGTTGATTCAAAGTTAATTCAACATTGACCGAACGTTATCAACGTTAAATTAACCGATAAAGTAACGTTAATTAGACGATAAAGTAACGCTAATTAAACACTGTCTTATTTCCAGACATACTGTCTACTAATAGGTATCATACATGTTAACAATGACCTTTCACAATTAGGATGAAATTTCATCCTAATTGACCTTTCTTGACCTTTCACAATTTATCTCTTAGGATGGGGGGGGGGGGTAGAGGATTCCTCTCTGGATCACAACACTGAAGCGTTATAACAGGAGACTTGACCTGAAGTCATTGGTTCTCCCTTAACTAGTTTATCGCCCAATTCAGGTACTTGAGAGCGCATTTCCCTGGAGGGGCGAAGGTCTCCGAGGCGTCTGTGACCACGCTGTAACTCTCAGCTGATGATGCTGTAACGATGCGGGGAGAGGGGGATGCTGTAACGATGCAAGGGGGGGGGGATGCTGTAACGATGCAAGGGGGGGATGCTGTAACGAATGCAAGGGGGGGGGGATGCTGTAACGATGGCAAGGGGGAGAGGGGGATGCTGTAACGATGCAAGGGGGGGGGATGCTGTAACGATGCAAGGGGGGGGATGCTGTAACGATGCAAGGGGGAGAGGGGGATGCTGTAACGATGCAAGGGGGGAGAGGGGGATGCTGTAACGATGCAAGGGGGAGAGGGGGGATGCTGTAACGATGCAAGGGGGGGGGATGCTGTAACGATGCAAGGGGGGGGGATGCTTGTAACGATGCAAGGGGGAGAGGGGGATGCTGTAACGATGCAAGGGGGGGGGATGCTGTAACGATGCAAGGGGGAGAGGGGGATGCTGGTAACGATGCAAGGGGGGGAGAGGGGGGATGCTGTAACGATGCAAGGGGGAGGGGTGCTGTAACGATGCAAAGGGGAGAGGGGGATGCTGTAACGATGCAAGGGGGGAGAGGGGGATGCTGTAACGATGCAAGGGGGGAGAGGGGGATGCTGTAACGATGCAAGGGGGGGATGCTGTAACGATGCAAGGGGGAGAGGGGGATGCTGTAACGATGCAAGGGGGAGAGGGGGATGCTGTAACGATGCAAGGGGGGGGATGCTGTAACGATGCAAGGGGGGGGATGCTGTAACGATGCAAGGGGGAGAGGGGGATGCTGTAACGATGCAAGGGGGATGCTGTAACGATGCAAGGGGGAGAGGGGGATGCTGTAACGATGCAAGGGGGAGAGGGGGGATGCTGTAACGATGCAAGGGGGAGGGGTGCTGTAACGATGCAAAGGGGAGAGGGGGATGCGTAACGATGCAAGGGGGAGAGGGGGATGCTGTAACGATGCAAGGGGGAGAGGGGGATGCTGTAACGATGCAAGGGGGGGGGATGCTGTAACGATGCAAGGGGGAGAGGGGGGATGCTGTAACGATGCAAGGGGAGAGAGGGGGATGCTGTAACGATGCAAGGGGGGGAGAGGGGGATGCTGTAACGATGTGACGACGAAGTTGTTACGAGTTAGAAGCGGTGAAGCTGTTCAAGAGCGTAAATCCTCTTAATTTGATGGTCTTAAGATGGATTTTTTTGTTTAATTTAATTTTCCTACTGCGGCCATAAGATATCACATTTCTTCAGTTATACCTTCGAATAAAACTCATCCTTACCAAAACAATTAATTACATTACAAAGTATAATACAACTGTACACACGTGTATAGTATAGGGAGCCGGTCGGCCGAGCGGACAGCACGCTGGACTTCTGATCCTGTGGTCCTGGGTTCGATCCCAGGCGCCGGCGAGGAACAATGGGCAGAGTTTCTTTCACCCTATGTTACCTAGCAGTAAAATAGGTACCTGGGTGTTAGTCAGCTGTCACGGGCTGCTTCCTGGGGGGTGGAGGCCTGGTCGAGGACCGGGCCGCGGGGGACACTAAAGCCCCGAAATCATCTCAAGATAACGTGTTACTATCACGTGCTATATACACGATAACGTCGCAAACAAACTATGCGAAAACATTACCACCCCAAAAAATGACTATAATTTTGTTTTCCCACTTCGAAACACATTACTGATAAACCACCCAAGAAAAGTTTTGACCCGAGATTTACACGTCGTCCAGCAATGCACACACACATTCTTGAGGGGTCAGACTGATAGTAAACACATCGCTTTAGAGGCCAAAGATAAAAACAGGAGCATTCTTCAGCGCCCAGAGGAAGGGGGGGAGCAATAAAAGCAGATGAGTTTGACCGAGAGTGCTGCCCGCCAAGGCACACTTTATCAGAATGTCATGTGTGTGTCACTTGACCGAGACGCAGAGAGTGTGTGTGTGTGTGTGAGAGAGAGAGAGAAGCGGTTTATATAGTCTCCTGTCCCCCATCTCCCCAGCACGGAGACAAAGCTGTAAACTCAGATTTGCATGTAATCGGCTTTGAAGTTCACACAAGCTACAGTTTCCCGATATGCGAAGACGCTCTGGGGCAGAGGAGTGACTTATGTATGATAACGCGAGACATGTGATAACATCCGGTGTAAACACATGAAAATCCGCCATTATGGGGTATCAAACACCTGACATTCCCATATGTCCTCAGCAACATTATATGGGATTCAAAAACACCTGTGTCGAAAATAAGAAATAAGAAGTAGCGGGCAAGGAAAAGGAGACCACTAATATAGAAGTTAGAATTAGAATTAGTGGCCTACAAGTTAGGGCAGAGCAAAAGTAGCAGCAGTAGTCGGTCCTTTACAATAGCAGTCAATGCTTTACAATATTAGTTGATGCTTTACAACAGCAGTTGTTGCTTTACAATAGTACTCAATGATTTATATTATTAATCGATGCCTTACAATAGCAGTCAATGGTTTACTCCTGTGATTAATGCTTTACAAAAGTGTTCAATGCTTTACAATAGTAGTCTGTGATTTACAAAAGTAGTAATTTATAAAAATAATCGATGTTTTACTATAAGAGTTGACGCTATACAAAAGCGGTCGATGTTCTCAATGCTTTAGAAAAGTGACCAGCCACACAAAAAAAAAAAAGGGAAAAGAGGGCTGTGTGGGAGGGGGTGCCCAAAGTACAGCTTTACCAGCAGATTCAACCAACAGTTTTCAAAAAGTATCAAACGCGGCACCAAATGCTATTGTGTACTTTTCGAGGTGATACTCTTAGCAACTGAACTGGCAATAGTGGATTCACTAGCACGCTGCCCTCGCCATAGTTGCAATGATCTTTGCAATTAATCGAACCTAATCCCGGGAACGGCCAGAAGCAGTGGCGTCTCGGACGCAGTCATATATGACGGAGAGAGATTGATTGATTGATGAAGATTAAGCCACCCAAGAGGTGGCACGGGCATGAATAGCCCGTAAGTGGTGGCCCTTTCGAGCCATTACCAGTATCAAAAGATGATACTGGAGATCTGTGGAGGCGCAACTGCACCCAGCGTGACGGGAGATGTCTCCCGGACCAAGTGGTGACCAAATGGTCTACGGAGAGAGAGAGAGAGTTGTGCCATATATGACAGAGAGACAGAGGATCAGAGGGAGAGGCGCTTCAAATTCATATCGTGTCATATATATATATCCCCCCCCCCTCCCCCCGTGGTAATGTAATGCGGGGACTCTTTTTTTTTTATAATGACGGATGCATATCAAACGCAGCGGACATGTTCATCAATATGTATTATCGACAGTATCACTTATGGAGGCCCGACATGACCCCCCTAATGAATCCGCCATTAGAGTTCCCCACATTCTTTCAGTCCTCGGAGTCCGCGTTTTATACCAATAAGTTTATCAGAGGCTAACGGGGCGAGGTGGTAAAAAAAAAATAAAAAAAAAACGTTCAGCGAAGTCATTTACAAGTGCTGTAAATTTGTAAATGATGACACCAAGTTATACGTTTGAACTGTATCGTCAGGCTTTTCAAGCCCGTTTACAGCAGGAGGAGTTACTACAGGTCAACAGGTCATCAACTTCGTTCCTCACACTCGAATGTGAATAGGAGCTGGACATTGATATTTGCTTGCAAGAGTAATTAATGTGTATAGCTACAGTTTTACAGTCATTTCGGAAATTAGTGAAAGGGATTAAGAGCCACGACAACACCCCACCAATACACATATGTATCTTTTCCATTAAAATATGTATAGGATACAGACAGAGACCCGGGTCGCCCGGGTCTCTGTCTCAGAAGTCTTTGCCTCTTTCCGTCTTTCCCTCTCCTGCTATGTGTCTATCTATCTTTATCCCAACCAATCGATCCTGCAGGACGTGAGGCCGTCAATTTTCACGGCCCAGTTCGAATACAAGGGTTCGAATCCCCCGGAGTGCTCCAATGATTTTAATCATATACTCATATACGTGTTATGCTCACGTTCCTGACTATCATAAAACACCTTGAATTTCCACCTTGTCCGTGATGGACCGGGCATATATATATATATATATATATATATATATATATATATATATATATATATATATATATATATATATATATATATATATATATATTACTATTCGGGTTTACTATTCCTTAAATATATTATTAACGATCATTGAGACCTGCCCTCCCACGTGTCAGCATATATATTATAGTAGGACTTTTATTTTTTGTGTGTCTCTCTGTTATTCCTTCTCTACATTTATCTCTGTATTCTCCTTTACCGTTCTGTATTCACTGGCTCAACTGTCCCACCTCACCCTCTCTCCTCCCCCTTCTCTTACTTCTCCCCCTTCCTCTCTCTCTCTCTCTCTCTCTCTCTCTCTCTCTCTCTCTCTCTCTCTCTCTCTCTCTCCCCAAGTGTCTCTGGCCCTTTCTTTCATAAAATAGTACTTCATTACAGGCACAACAGTAGCGTGCGTGTACTGTACATCCCATCCGATTGCAGGAGCCAATTTGTACTAGCTATCCACCGGGGTTGAATTACCGGATAAGCGAAGTGGGTGTGCGGTTAAGCGAGGTGGGTATGCGGTTAAGCGAGGCGTGTGAAGGCAACTTAGCTCCCCAGCGCTTATATTTACTTCTCATTTTCTTGTGATCCAGCCCAAAGTTTAGTGGTATTTGTTCATCATTTCCAAAACAGTGCAAATACCTCTCACACCTGACACTTTTACGCCTCTTTACTGAGCTGAAGCACTGTAATCTCTCTCTCTCTCTTCCCTCTGTCTATCGACGGCACTGTCTATCTATACCTCTGTCTCTCTTTATCTCTGTATCTCACTGTCTGTCCCCCACCTCCAATGATAATGTTTTCTTTATCTTTTTCGCCCTGTCTATGTATTATCGTATCATTGTTCCTTGTTTCTATCTGTATCTTCTCACTTCCTACATATTTCTTCACCTTGCTCTCTCTCTGTCTCTCCCTCTCTCTCTCTCTCTCTCTCTCTCTCTCTCTCTCTCTCTCCCGTTCACCAGGTCTGCCCATTATGCGGTCATTGTCGTCAGTGTCTCAGCACCGCGTAAGCATTCTTTCGAGACCAAGAGATATACATCAAAGATCGCCTATCTAAATTGCACAATATGTTTTGAGCCTGAGCATTAAACTGGATCACGCATGACGTTAAACAATCCAAAGAAAATGTGCTCCGAAAGACTGCACAAGTGAGGATGATAGGACCCACGTATTACAGGAATGTTTTCCATAGTCATGTATTTTTTGACATATAATAATAATAATAATAATAATAATAATAATAATAATAATAATAATAAAAGTTTACAAATATTAAGGCAATTTGTCATTTAATTCATCGACTAATATATAAGACAAAGATACTAATGAAACCGTCCTCAATATGCGACAATTCTTGCAGTTAAATGCGGTAGTAAATTTACATATGTGTGTGCGGAGGCGCGCGCGCGCGTGCATCACCTAGACTCCAAAGAGGTGCAACAATTCACAACTTACAAATTAGATCTATCATGAGTACTCCGCCACTAATTTGGTATTCCTGTCCACTGTCTTGCCCCAAGTTGCCTCACGAAAGTCAAGACGGGACCACACATTTGGGTGGGAAGGAATTATAACTCGCGTATCCAGACTCTCCGTCAAGACAGCCATATGGCTCATCTGAGAATATTTTTGAGCTGACGAGCCTGACAGCTGAGTAGACAGTGCTCCGGATTCGTAGTCCTGAGGTTCAATTCTCCGGTGGAGGCAGAAACAATGGGCAGAGCTTCTTTCACCACTGATGCCCCCTGTTCACCTAGCAGTAAATAGGTACCTGGGAGTTAGACAGCTGCTACGGGCTGCAGCTTCCTGGGGAGGGGGTGTAACAAAAAGGAGGCCTGGTCGAAGACCGGGCCGCGGGGACGCTAAGCCCAGAAATCATCTCAAGATAACCTCAAGATAACGGTGCTACATTTGACAGCAAGTCTCATATTCCCTTCGCGCGAACAATTTCGTCATTAGCATCTTGAGGTTATCTTGAGATGATTTTGGGCTTTAGTGTCCCCGCGGCCTGGTCCTCGACCAGGCCTCCACCCCCAGGAAGCAGCCTGTGACAGCTGACTAACTCCCAGGTACCTATTTACCTGCTAGATAACAGGGCCATCAGGGGTGAAAGAAACTATGCCCATTGTTTCTCACCGGCGCCCGGGATCGAACCCGGGACCACAGGATCACGCGTCCAGTGTTCTGTCCGCTCTGCCACCGGCTCCCTCAGTCAGTCCGGCTCCGGTCGGACACCAAACCTGTCCCGTCAACAATGTAACCATAACAGTAAACATAAATAAGGTCAGTTTATATAAACTTGTATTCAACATATTTAACACATAGCCCCTCCCCCCCCCCTCTCCCCTTACGGCTCTGTTGCTTGTAGAGGGCAAATCAAGCTTCCAACTACTAAACTAATAATGATGTATAGTAGATAAATATTAGTGATAAGGTAAGGTACTCATCGGGAGAAAGCTCTCAGCCAATGTGGTTAGCACTTAGATGACTTATGAGGACAAGGAGCTGGGATATGAGGACAAGGAGCTGGGATATGAGGACAAGGAGCTGGGATATGAGGACAAGGAGCTGGGATATGAGGACAAGGAGCTGGGATATGAGGACAAGGAGCTGGGATATGAGGACAAGGAGCTGGGATATGAGGACAAGAAGCTGGGATATGAGGACAAGGAGCTGGGATATAAGGACAAGGAGCTGGGATATGAGGACAAGGAGCTGGGATATGAGGACAAGGAGCTGGGATATGAGGACAAGGAGCTGGGATATGAGGACAAGGAGCTGGGATATGAGGACAAGGAGCTGGGGTATGAGGACAAGGAGCTGGGATATGAGGACAAGGAGCTGGGATATGAGGACAAGGAGCTGGATATAAGGACAAGAAGCTGGGATATAAGGACAAGGTACAACTTCTCGTCCAAAAACATTAGTTCCAACAGCGACTATGGTGCAATATAAAAAATATGAACTATAGAAAAGAACAATAATAGAACAATAAAAGAACAATGTTATAATAACAAACGTCACAAATGCAAGCTACAATGAAAAAGTAACGGCTCACAAATATTTACGTTTTCTATGCAACGGCCTCGATAAGTTACGCGGGAGTTGATTGGGTTAGTACGTTCCGGGTTAGGTTAGGTTAGGAAAGGTTAGGTAAGGCTTGGTATGGTTAGGCTAGGTTAGGTAAGGCTTGGTAAGGTTAGGCTAGGTTAGGTAAGCTACGGTAAGGTAAGGTTAGGTTAGGTTGGACTCGCGACAAAGAGGCAAATCAGCGTAACAAATCTAGATACTCACAGCTCATTAACCGGAAAACTCTACTGAGGACATCCTGGGGTGGCAAAACTAAGCACCTCGGGTTTGTTTACAGCATAAAAAGAAAAAAAAAAGCGCGGGCCAGTTTTAGCGGGCGGGAACACAAAAGCCCGCCAGCCGGCTCTCCACCCGATCCACTATCAGCCATAAATTCACGGTGATTAAATAAAGCGTTACAAAAACCCTGGCTATAACTCAGCGGTCACCAGTGAAGGGCGCGCGTCCAACTTGCAGCGGCAGACTAAGTGCTCAAATGTTTTTTTATATTTTTTTTTCTCCTCCCCCCACACTAGCAAGTGCGAAATTCTACAGCAGTCTATATATATATATATATATATATATATATATATATATATATATATATATATATATATATATATATATATATATATATATATGTAGTACCAAGTAGCCAGAACGCACTTCTCAGCCTACTATGCAAGGCCCGATTTGCCTAATAAGCCAAGTTTTCATGAATTAATTGTTTTTCGACTACCTAACCTACCTAACCTAACCTAACCTAACTTTTTCGGCTGCCTAACCGAACCTAACCTATGAAGATAGGTTAGGTTAGGTTAGGTAGGGTTGGTTAGGTTCGGTCATTTATCAATGTTAATTTTAACTCCAATAACAAAATATTGACCTCATACATAATGAAATGGGTAGCTTTATCATTTCATAAGAAAAAATTTAGAGAAAATATATTAATTTAGGAAAACATGGCTTATTAGGCAAATCGGGCCTTGCATAGTAGGCTGAGAAGTGCGTTCTGGCTACTAGGTATGAGATATATATATATATATATATATATATATATATATATATATATATATATATATATATATATATATATATATATATATACAGTGTACTCCTGTTCTTCCGTGGGATATTAATGCTCTTCTCCGCGACGCCTATCATCGTTGAGTTCCATTTGCTAAAAACGTCGGAAACGTTAAATTATATATATATATATATATATATATATATATATATATATATAACTGAAAACTCACACCCCAGAAGTGACTCGAACCCATACTCCCACAACTGGTATGTACAGGGACGCCTTAATCCGCTTGACCATCACGACCGGACATAAGGAAGTGATAGCCGAGGCTATATGAACCACTTCCCCGCCGGCACTCGGATGGTAATCTTGGGCATAGCATTTTATCAAATCACCTCATTCTTTGGGGCACACGTGAGGAACACAAATGCAAACAAGCCTGAATGTTTTTGTGAGTTTTCAGTTGTATATAGTCCTGGGGACCATTCAGGCTTGTTTGCATTTGTGTTCCTCACGTGTGCCCCAAAGAATGAGGTGATTTGATAAAATGCTATGCCCAAGATTACCATCCGAGTGCCGGCGGGGAAGTGGTTCATATAGCCTCGGCTATCACTTCCTTATGTCCGGTCGTGATGGTCAAGCGGATTAAGGCGTCCCTGTACATACCAGTTGTGGGAGTATGGGTTCGAGTCACTTCTGGGGTGTGAGTTTTCAGTTGTATATAGTCCTGGGGACCATTCAGGCTTGTTTGCATTTGTGTTCCTCACGTGTGCCCCAAAGAATGAGGTGATTTGATAAAATGCTATGCCCAAGATTACCATCCGAGTGCCGGCGGGGAAGTGGTTCATATAGCCTCGGCTATCACTTCCTTATGTCCGGTCGTGATGGTCAAGCGGATTAAGGCGTCCCTGTACATACCAGTTGTGGGAGTATGGGTTCGAGTCACTTCTGGGGTGTGAGTTTTCAGTTGTATATAGTCCTGGGGACCATTCAGGCTTGTTTGCATTTGTGTTCCTCACGTGTGCCCCAAAGAATGAGGTGATTTGATAAAATGCTATGCCCAAGATTACCATCCGAGTGCCGGCGGGGAAGTGGTTCATATAGCCTCGGCTATCACTTCCTTATGTCCGGTCGTGATGGTCAAGCGGATTAAGGCGTCCCTGTACATACCAGTTGTGGGAGTATGGGTTCGAGTCACTTCTGGGGTGTGAGTTTTCAGTTGTATATAGTCCTGGGGACCATTCAGGCTTGTTTGCATATATATATATATATATATATATATATATATATATATATATATATATATATATATATATATATATATATATATATATATATATATATATCCTAAAGTGATCTATAAATGCAGAGTCCAACTTCGGGTGTGGAAGCCAAATTTAATAAGTTCTCTGATAACAAAAGAGCAAATTTGTTGACCAATATCATTCGTAAATTTTTAATACTTCGCTAGGACATAATCCCTCTTGCTATATATCATTTCAACGTATCCATAAATTTGCAACGGGAACATATTAAAATGTTTAGAGTATAGTCAACTCAATGTACTATGTATGTGTGCCTGTACCATCACCATGTTATAAATTACATCACACTCTAGCTCCCCAACAAATAATGCAATTCTTAACTGTATGCAAAAATTATATCACCTACTTATTTATATTTATACATTTATATATATTATATATATATAATTATATAAATATATTATATATATAATATATAAAGTTTAAATAAAACAAATATATATGTATATATACAAAAAATAGGGGTGGAAGGATAGGAAAAGAAAATATTAAAGTATTCAGTGAGAATCTACAAGGTCTTCTCTGAATATTCTTTATTTTCTTCTCCGAGACTAAGGGGTCTCTACAATTGCACCAGAGGTGGTACCTAAAGTGGTACCATATATATATATATATATATATATATATATATATATATATATATATATATATATATATATATATATATATATATTATGTGTGTGTTTGTAGTCCAGTCACTGTCATACACCCCGGCAATTACAACCACATCTGCAACAACTACTGCACTCTTACTAGCAGCTTCCACACCCCCCGAGTACCGAGTCAAACTACCCCAAGGAACCACCATTCACACCACAATCAATTCCAAGAACAAGCCTAGCCTTAAACATGGGCCACCATCCCATCAACGAGCACACCCCCCCCCCCCTCATCAACAACTACCATACTATCAATAACCACTCCTGTCACCAATCACCACTATACTCACCCGTCAATCCACACTCGAGTTATCAACATAACCCAACCGGTTTAGTTAATAAATGGGGCCAAAAATCCTTAAAAAGGTAATGTAGATAAAAATATTCCTCCATTCACCTCGTTATTATGGTCGGCTACCGCGACAGATCTCATCTAGAAATGGTTGGGCTCACCTCTATGTAGAAAAGACTTGTGGATCATCAAATTTACCACTTAATGTACACCCGATTACGTTAAGTTGGATATTTATTAAATAGGGGGTACTATTAAATGTCGCCTAAGTTTGCTTATTAGTAATTATTTGGTCATAATCATCCCGTATGCGAACATTCGAACGCACAACCAGCCTGTGTGGTAGCATCCGGACACACCCAGCCTGTCTACCAAAGCACCTCTCTCACGGATAAATAATTATCCATCAAGGCCTCATTGCCGTGCCTCGTCTTATCCTAACCATTACCATAATCCCAAGTGTCTACCTTCATAAAAAAAAACAATTATATCCACCTATGGGAGTCACGGCAATAAAATATGAGACTAATGGTCTGTAATGCCAGGTTAAAATAATTAAGAAAGCAGAGCTGTACAGCTTCTCCAGTCTGCCCTCTCGGGGTTTACCGTTATGAATCAATCAAATAATAAAAACCGAAAAACTTGTGCCTTGTGCTGTAGTGCCATAGAGCCTGGTTTCCCTCGTCTCGTCGGGCGGGTGAAATACAAGCTAAGTAACCAAAAAATAGCGTGTCATTAAATAACAATTACAATTTTAATTCTCTAATAGTGTCTCTGGCCTCATTATACAGTCGTAACAAGTTCATCAGCAAATTACTTTTCAGAATAAACAGGTAATTAGTGGGGCTGACTTTTTAATTTGGAAGAGTCTTTCAGTGATGTCACTTAGATAAATTTTGTCTTTTGTGTGACAAGGCGAAAAGAAGTCCTTTACATTAATGACGTCTTGAGGAAATAAGACCACTGCTCCTCAAACAAATTAAGAAATCTTTAAGATTATATTGGTCGAGGGACGAAAAAATACCTCGATTGTCCCCCCACCAACACCCCCCCCAATCAGAAAATACAACCACTCCTATTGAGAGATTCAAGTCGCTACCCAAATCTTTATTAGGGAACGAAGATATTTAGAATTTCCAAAATGGACTGCAAGTTTTGACTCATCCCTCCGTCCAACTTTTCTACTTAGCCGCCTCTTTGAGGGATGTTAGTTCACGGCCAAATTATTGCGACACAGCGTCTAGGAGGAAGGGGGTGGGGGAAAGGGTGATGTTGGGGGGGATGGGATGTTTCTTAGCCCCTCCAACGTCGGCGGTGGGGTAGAGGGAGCGTCCCTACGTCTGGCTAGAGAGCTGTGGTAGTCACACTGGGAATCGTGCACCTTGATGTTCCTGTTCTGGTGATGGAGTAGCACTGTGGTGTTGCTCAGGAAGGGGGGGGGGCGGGGAGGGGAAAGAGTGGGGGGAGGAGGGAAAGCGAATGGGGTAATAGGGTAAGAGGAATGAGAGAGGGAAGAGGAGAAGAGTGACGGGAGAGGGAGAGAGGGGAAGAAAGACCCGGGATGAGTATGAGGTGCACAATAAACTACCGCTCACAGGATGAGTATAAGATGCACAATAAACTACCGCTCACAGGATGAGTATGAGGTGCACAATAAACTACCGCTCACAGGATGAGTATGAGGTGCACAATAAACTACCGCTCTCAGGATGAGTATGAGGTGCACAATAAACTACCGCTCACAGGATGAGTATGAGGTGCACAATAAACTACCGCTCTCAGGATGAGTATGAGGTGCACAATAAACTACCGCTCACAGGATGAGTATGAGGTGCACAATAAACTACCGCTCACAGGATGAGTATAAGATGCACAATAAACTACCGCTCTCAGGATGAGTATGAGGTGCACAATAAACTACCGCTCACAGGATGAGTATGAGGTGCACAATAAACTACCGCTCTCAGGATGAGTATGAGGTGCACAATAAATTAGGCCGCTGGCTTCAAATATAACATTTTACAATATTTTCCCATATCCAACCCACTGGTTATCAATAGGCCTATTTATTGATCCTAATTAATGATACCTGTATAAAGTATTGACCACAGGTAGGGAGATAATGCATACAAAAGTTCCAGCAGACATTACGAGATCATTTGACAATATTTTTGCCCATTGCTGGAACCAGGAACTCATTTTCCTCCTTACTGAGCTTCCCCAAGGTCGAATATGGCTTCCAGGACGCACCCCACTACTTACGACGGACTCCCAGTTACCTAATTTAGGTAAACAGAAGCATCGGGTGTAAGGAAACATCATGGCTAAACATCTCTCACCATGGAGAGAGATGTTTATCGAGAGAAATCGAACGCAGGAAATCCGGAAATCGAATCGGTTTGAGCCAAGATACCTATTTTAACCACAGTCTTTGGGATCCATGAAAAAGGGTTATTCATGCTCATTTGGTCGAAAACCCCGCCATATGAGGCAAGGGCGTCGAGTCCCAAGATGCCAACCCCTCGGAAGAACAGGGGCACATGATCACATCTCATACAACGCCTCTTAGTGGGCCAATCAGAGGCTTAGGGCCGGCACAGGAATATCCCTGAAAACAAAAATCATCTCGATAAACAAATCCACAAGGGCCGTGGCGAGGATTCGAACCAACGTCCGGGAGCATCCCAGACGCTGCCTTAATCGACTTAATTTTGTTCATTTGATGCATCACGCTATTGTGATTTGTGTGTTCATCTCGACAGCTTTCGAAGCATAAATAGTTTCTCGTGATGGAACAAGGCGTGACAAATATTCTCCATCGCCAAATTCTAACCATATGGATTCGGTATTCGAGTCTAAGATTTCTTACACGAAAGTTTACAACTTTTCCTATAAACCCGTCGATTCTACGAAGCGAGATAGATCGAACACTCTCGGGGTAATTCATTTCCGGCGTGAATCACCCCAAAACTTGTGCTAATTGGTACCCTAACGATTTAATTCAAGTTTGAAATGATTTCAGGGGTTTTCGAAGAGAAAATATGTTGGATCACTAATGCAAATTACCAAATTCCAGATTAAATTGGAATGCGTATTATTTTGTCATCTGCTGAGCCACAGATGCAGGTAACGCACCATGGAAGCATCCTTGGCCGGCTTGCAGCATCCAGCAGGGATAGGGGGGAAGGGGGAAGATAGCCGGGGTACGTTGAAACGCTTGACAACAAATACGTTTGTGTCTGGGTGGGAACGATAGCAAGTCTGTACACAGCTGTCGGGGGGCCAAAGGGAGGTGTTCACTGGTGCTGAGTCAGGTTAAGCACTGTTGAGCTGATCAGTAACTGGAAAGGGTTAAGGGTTTCCCTTAACCTAGCTGATGGTTAAGGAAAATATCGATTAAAACTAATATGTTTAATGTGGCAATACCCAGACGGCAGTTTGGTGATGGCCTTTTGATCTGTCAGTGAGTATACAGAATTCCAAAGAGACGATCAATCGTGAAGTAAAGGACGTATCGGGATCATTTTTCCTGACGAACAAGGCGTATATGTGTACCTATTCTCTAAATGTTTACTGCAAGGCGAATGCTTTAGTTACTCCTGAGCTCCCGTTTTCTCAAGATTCATGCCAGGTTTATTGAGAATGTTATTTATAATTCAATAGTTCATTTTGTCGGGGGGACAGGCAGCCAGAGTATGTATGTATGTATGTATGTATGTATGTATGTATGTATGTATGTATGTATGTATGTATGTATATATGTGTGTATATATATATATATATATATATATATATATATATATATATATATATATATATATATATATATATATATATATATAATATATATATATGCAACAATGATCACAAAAACACTGATCCAAGTATGCCGAATAACCACATATGAAAAATAGAAAATGCTTAACGCGTTTTCGGCTAATTCGCCTTCATCAGAGCAAAGTAGAATGAAGATAAGTTTGCTGATCAGACCTTTATATCCGCCTGGGCAGATCACCTGACCACCAAAAATAAGTGGAGGAAAGGAATTATAAGAAAGAAGGTAACTGCAGAAGGCCTATTGGCCCATACAAGGGAGCTCCTTTTAATATCTCCAAGTGCCATACGTGTTTAAATGATTGCTATATTGTTTTGACGTGCTATATTGAGGCTTAAATAGGGATCCAACTTGTACATACCGGGGCTTTGCTCTGATGAAGGCGAATTAGCCGAAAACGCGTTAAGCATTTTCTATTTTTCATATGTGGTTATTCGGCAATATATATATATATATATATATTATATATATATATATATATATATATATATATATATATATATATATATATATATATATATATATATATATATATATTTATTTATTTATTTATTTATTTATTTCTGGATTGTATTGAAGTCCCCCAAAGGTCGAATTACTGATCTTCCGCCTCTGGATGCAACCCCACAACAGTTCTCTAGCTCTCTGGTAGCTATTTACTGCTAGGTGAACAGAGGCATTAGGTGACAGGAAACGTATCCAAACCAGACATGACAGGGCTGATTCCATCGAAACCTTTAAAAATACGGAACAAAGTGTAATTAACGCAAACCACTCCTTTAAACGGTCGCCTGTAACCTAAACAAGGGACAATATAGTGCAATAAATCCATGGAACCGCCTACCAGCAGAAGCCGTAAATGCCAAGATATTACCTCAGTTTAAAATCCAGATATATATATATATAAAATCCTCAGGAACAATCGGGGGACCTTTGACAAGCCGCCGGCTTGGTGTCCCTGTCGCGGCCACTAGATATAATAAATCCCGTTGTCGGGGACAGGAAGCCTGCACTTATACTTGT
The DNA here is from genome assembly GCF_040958095.1 of Procambarus clarkii. Classification (NCBI taxonomy): domain Eukaryota; kingdom Metazoa; phylum Arthropoda; class Malacostraca; order Decapoda; family Cambaridae; genus Procambarus; species Procambarus clarkii. The sequence goes on from NC_091186.1 coordinate 16,751,196, forward strand.
ATCGAAGTTACCCTCGGCCAATTATAAACATCATTGACATAGTACCCTACAACAGTTGCCAACCCTCCCGAATACCTATTCACTGCTTGGTGAGCAGAAGCATCAGGTGAAAGGAAACGTTCACAATTTTTGTTCCAGCCGGAGGATCGAACCGAGGATCATCGATTATGACTCGAGAACGTAGATAACTGTACTTCAGTTGGTGCCTTCAGGGAAATAATTCATTGTAATATGTAAGTTTTTAGATCGATTAGGTTAAGTACCATATGGCCTGGTCAGTAATAGGGTGAGTGATCACATGACCAGCTTCTCCATTGGCTAGAGACATCTAGGTCATAACAGATTTCCTGTATTTAGTGTTAGTTTAATTCTGATCAATTTGTTTTCCACAGATTGGAATAGTTTACGATTACTTCAGTTTCACATTTTCTTTAATGAGAGAAAATGTAATGAGAGGGCAACTATGTAATTCTTCAATTATCAACTGTTTTTCTTCCCCATCACGTCTGAAGACGTTTGACCAGTCATATGTAGAGCCAAGTATATTACCAGAGTTGAAATTTGTACAACCTATTCAAGAAAAATTCAGAAAAGATTTACAAATTGAATTTGTTAAAATCATCTTCGATTTTGCATGAATATATAATCAATCTTAAAAATGTAATTATAGGCCCCATAAATCCTAAAAACTACAGACCTATAGCAACCGCCATTGTATTAAATATTTCCTACGGACTTTAGATTAGCCTGTAGGCCTACACTTTAATTAGGAGAGAGTCGACTTCGTGCCAAGACGGAGGACTATCGATCCTATATCCACCTCCTTACGGCTCTTTTTTTAACTTCTTCAGTGCATGAACTTTATGCTAAATCCAGTGTATTGATAGATCCACTGTGTTGACAGATCCACTGTATTGACAGATCCACTGTATTGACAGATCCACTGTATTGACAGATCCACTGTATTGATAGATCCATGTATTGACAGATCCACTGTATTGACAGATCCACTGTATTGACAGATCCACTGTATTGACAGATCCACTGTATTGACAGATCCACTGTATTGATAGATCCACTGTATTGATAGATCCACTGTGTTAACAGATCCACTGTATTGACAGATCCACTGTATTGACAGATCCACTGTATTGACAGATCCACTGTATTGACAGATCCACTGTATTGATAGATCCATGTATTGACAGATCCACTGTATTGACAGATCCACTGTATTGATAGATCCACTGTATTGACAGATCCACTGTATTGACAGATCCACTGTATTGACAGATCCACTGTATTGACAGATCCACTGTATTGACAGATCCACTGTATTGATAGATCCATGTATTGACAGATCCACTGTATTGACAGATCCACTGTATTGATAGATCCACTGTATTGACAGATCCACTGTATTGACAGATCCACTGTATTGACAGATCCACTGTATTGATAGATCCATGTATTGACAGATCCACTGTATTGACAGATCCACTGTATTGACAGATCCACTGTATTGACAGATCCACTGTATTGACAGATCCACTGTATTGACAGATCCACTGTATTGATAGATCCACTGTATTGACAGATCCACTGTATTGACAGATCCACTGTATTGATAGATCCACTGTATTGACAGATCCACTGTATTGACAGATCCACTGTATTGACAGATCCACTGTATTGACAGATCCACTGTATTGACAGATCCACTGTAATGATAGATCCAATGTATTGACAGATCCACTGTATTGACAGATCCACTGTAATGATAGATCCAATGTATTGATAGATCCAATGTATTGATAGATCCAATGTATTGACAGATCCACTGTAATGATAGATCCAATGTATTGACAGATCCACTGTATTGACAGATCCACTGTAATGACAGATCCACTGTATTGACAGATCCACTGTATTGACAGATCCACTGTATTGACAGATCCACTGTATTGATAGATCCACTGTATTGATAGATCCAATGTATTGACAGATCCACTGTAATGATAGATCCAATGTATTGACAGATCCACTGTAATGATAGATCCAATGTATTGACAGATCCACTGTATTGACAGATCCAATGTATTGACAGATCCACTGTAATGATAGATCCAATGTATTGACAGATCCACTGTATTGACAGATCCACTGTATTGATAGATCCAATGTATTGATAGATCCAATGTATTGACAGATCCACTGTAATGACAGATCCACTGTATTGACAGATCCAATGTATTGATAGATCCACTGTAATGACAGATCCACTGTAATGACAGATCCACTGTAATGACAGATCCACTGTATTGACAGATCCACTGTGTTGACAGATCCACTGTATTGACAGATCCACTGTATTGACAGATCCACTGTATTGACAGATCCACTGTAATGATAGATCCACTGTATTGACAGATCCAATGTATTGACAGATCCACTGTAATGATAGATCCACTGTATTGACAGATCCACTGTATTGACAGATCCACTGTATTGACAGATCCACTGTATTGACAGATCCGCTGTATTGACAGATCCACTGTATTGATAGATCCACTGTATTGACAGATCCACTGTATTGACAGATCCACTGTAATGATAGATCCACTGTATTGACAGATCCACTGTATTGACAGATCCACTGTATTGATAAATCCAATGTATTGATAGATCCAATGTATTGATAGATCCAATGTATTGATAAATCCAATGTATTGATAGATCCAATGTATTGATAGATCCAATGTATTGATAAATCCAATGTATTGATAGATCCAATGTATTGATAAATCCAATGTACTGATAAATCCAATGTATTGATAGATCCAATGTATTGATAAATCCAATGTACTGATAAATCCAATGTATTGATAGATCCAATGTATTGATAAATCCAATGTATTGATAAATCCAATGTATTGACAGATCCACTGTAATGATAGATCCACTGTATTGACAGATCCACTGTATTGACAGATCCACTGTATTGACAGATCCACTGTAATGATAGATCCAATGTATTGATAGATCCGGTGTATCTATCGCTCATATCTTTTAGTATGTTAATATACTTATATTCTGTCCTTTTTTTCTATATCAAATGAGGGGTCCCCGTAGTACAGTCGGGTTCTTTCTCGACTCACAATCGGAGATTTCGGGTTCAAATCCAGAGCGGGACAGAAGTGTTTGGGCGCATTTCCTATCACCTAATGCGTCTGTTCACCTAATAGTAAATTGGTATCCAGAAGTTAGTCAGCTTGTTGTAGAGTTGCATCCTGGGCGGGGTCGGTAATTCGACCCTTGGGGGGGGGGGCTCGATTTAATCTTATATATATATATATATATATATATATATTTATATATATATATATATATATATATATATAAAATCCACAAGAGCCGCGATAGGGATTCGAACCTACGCGCTGGGTATTCGCAGACGCACGCTCTAAACAACTACACCACGACATGGTCAAAAGAATTGCAACCTGGGGTACTACTGCACCCACTAGGATTCCTGAGGCTTCCACTGAAACCGAAATAGGGTTTCACACAATTCCTTAGACCATATCGTGGCATTTGGGGATACCCAGCGCATAGGTTCGAATCCTAATCACGGCTCCTGTGGATGTTCTCATTGATATATCACGATAATGTGAATTCTCAGTCTGTAGTCGACTATCAACCAAGCACATATTTCTTGCTGGATGAACAAAGGCATCGGGTGTAAAGAGATTTTCCAAGCTGTCTCGTCTTTCACAATCATAAGACATAAGGCTCTTACCTGGGAATTAACTTACGAATGAAAACGCCCAACTGTGAAAAAAAATCCAAGACAACGGTATCTATAATAATCCTCCTTCTCACCCTCTTCCTCCTCCTTGCAGCACTAAGACGACCCTGCTGACGGAGTAAGCAGTTGTTTAATCTTATCTCAACCGAACTCTGGCCAAACAACGTCTATCTGCCCAAGAAAACGCAAACTCAATCTTAACCCAATTTCAACCCAATGTCAACTGACGCCAACGCATGGGCAGTGAGCCAGAGCACAAGGTATTGGCAGGATCTCTGGAGGGAAGTGAAGGTGAAACAGTCAGACGCTCAGAGTATCTCAAGACAGCTTACACGGAGGCCTGCGCCCCCTCAAAGACTCTGTTGTGGAATTTTTTTTTCTTCTTAGTTTAGCATATGGAAAAGTTTTCTGTGATGCGACTCTTAGAAATATTTTATAAGTTTTTAATTATAATAATATTACGTTTTGAGGTTGGCCTGCTATATGGTATTATATCGTACCTAACAGCCAGAATTGGCTATTTTATTTAAAAAAAATATAATTTTGAAATATTTCAAAATATTTTTTGAAAATATTTTTTCAAATATTTGAATTATATTCAAATTCAAATATAATTTGAATTTATTCAAATTCAAATTTCACGAACATTAAAAAAATTTCGTGAAATATTTAATTTCTCCAAATGTTTTTCTTGTGATATGATAAAGTATTCATTATATTATATACGATTGCAATTTTATGTTATGCTGAGTCAAAACTAACAAAAATTTGATGAAACAACCTAACCTAACCTATCCAAACATGTCCTAATATAACAAGTCAGAAATTCATGTTAATAATATAATAAATTATTGATAGAAAAGAACCAAATCTGGAAATATAAATTTGAAAATAACGAAAATCATTCTGCCTGTTAGGCACATCGGACCTTGCATACAAGGACAAGAAGTGCGGTTTTGACTCAACATTTGTTATAGTTTTGACTCAATATAAAATTGCAATCATATATAATACAATGATATAATATAATATTTATCTATCATTTAAAACAAAACAAAATATAATACAGTATTATATTATAAAACAAAATAATAATAAATAAATATTATATCGTGAAATATTCGAGAAACAAATATTTCACGAAAATTCTGCTTATTAGGCAATTCTATTAGGTACAACATTTGTATATATATATATATATATATATATATATATATATATATATATATATATATATATATATATATTATTGACAAAACATATAACAGAAGGCACAGAATAACAGATGAGCAGTGATAAGCAAGAGGAGGTCGTCAGCAAAACTGAAGATCGGTAACTTGTGAGTCAATCTTGGTGGGATTGACTTGGGAAGGGGAGATATATCCTGCGAAACACTTTATACCTAGACTATTTCTCTAAAATGGAGATACAATACAACGGCGACTAGATTCACAGGAAATTAATTTATAAAATGTTCCGCGTTTTAGGCTATGATTCAACTGAGAAGGTAACGATAGATTATACTCTCCAAAAGTAGCCTCAAAGTATTTGTTTACTATGCAAACCAGAGTAAGAAAATATATCACAACTTTCGTGTCTCTTTATCCACTGCAATATTTGCAATGATGCAAAGAGATGCAATGTATCTGAATGCGGGGGGAAGGGGATGGGGGAGATAGTCCCATGGTGGCACGGATCAATATGGCGGCGCCCATGCAGTGAAGCGTGACGCCTCTTGAAACAAAACCTTATTTAGATTCTGAAAAGCTTTCTGTTGGCAGTTTATGTTGTGAAAAGAAAGATATTTGCAAATGAGAAAAAATATGCACTCGTCTGACGATAATAGATTCCCTCTTCGATTTCACACCCCACCAAACAACAGGGGCAAACTAGAAATTAAAATGGATGAACCATCTATGCAAAAACTTTCTACGAGAGAACGTACTCGCCAGAACCTTCTGCAGACAGAAAATAAAATTTAAAAATAAAAAGGAAGAGCTAGGCTACATGGGGGGAGCTAGGAAGACACCTTCCTGCACAAGCTCTCAAGACCCACCAAGAGTCATGGAAGTCAAAAGCAAGACACTTACTTAAGACACTACTTAAGGCAGACACTTACCTTCCTGCAGCAGCTCTGACGGCCTCACCAAGGGTCACAACCGTCCTGAAAACACAACAACAACGTCATTTAAAATAATATATATATATATATATATATATATATATATATATTATATATATATATATATATATATATATATATATATATATATATATATATATATATATATATATATATGTTTCATTGAATATGACCGCATATTCTGTATTTATTATTTTCTGGTTTAGGGCTTCTATCCCTCTAACTATTTTCTTAGCATCAGGGCTTAATTGAAATAGGAGTTCTCCAAAACTCATTTTCGTACTTTTAAGGTGAAGAAAAGAAGTGATTTACTATAGAGTGTATTACACTTATTTGTATAATTTGCACGACGTTTCGAACCTCCATGGTTCATTCTCAAGTGAACAGATCTTACAATACTAGTTGATTTTATACCCGCATTAGGTCAGGTGATAATACAATGAAGGTGAAAACATGGGGGGATACATAAGGGATAAACATAGGGGCTGCAGAAGGCTTATTGGCCCATACGAGGCATCTCCTATCTAAACACAAAGATTAATCCAGTGTAATTGACCTGTTATGTTGGACATTGTCTTCTGTGTTGGCATCGATATGTTCTTGTCTTGTCCTTACTCTCATGGTGGGTAGAGTAAATAGTTCCGTGATTTGGGTGTTCATGGTAGGTCGCTCTATTCTTATGTGAATTGCCTCAAGAATTTGTAATCTTCTTGAATCTTGGGTTTTGTCTATTATGCAAGTATTCTTGTTCAACATTTCTCTTGTTAGAGTAATGTCATGGGCTTGTCTCATGTGATTCCTAGGGGCACCAGATTGAAGATGGCATGTCAAACGCCTCGTCAGCTTGGTCGACGTCATACCTATGTACTTACATTGAAGGTTACATCCTTCGTGGGGGCAAGTGTACATGTATACAACGCTTGACTGCTGTAGAGGGTTCTCCGTCGGCTTCGGGCTGTTTTTGATAAGGAGTTCGGAAGTACTTCCGAACTCTTGTAACTACCTGTACCTGTAACTATATTATCCCATATAAGACAAGAATATCAACTAAAACCTCGCGCACCCGAATCCTTTAATAATATACGGTCTTAAGCCATAGAACCTCCAACAAATCTTTATCTCTGGTATCTGGTATTGGAGAAGTGAAGGCAGGAATTTGGAGGTGCTAGGCTTGCAAGCAGGTCAACCTCAGGTCATATGTGTGTGGCATAAAAATTTCACCACCACCACCACCATAGGCAAACCTCTAAGTTGATGGTTCTAAATTATCATACACATTAGATTTAATCTGTGGTGTATTAATATATCATTCCTCATTCTCTACACCGTATTATTCCGTCTCCCTTTCCCTTAAATCCCAAACCTTTTCCCCTCCTAAATATACCCCATTCCCCTTATATCGCATCTTCTTCCCCGCCATCGTCGGCAGGTAAGACCCTCACTCGCCTTCAGAATTCCCTGGGCGAGTTCCTTTCCAAACGAATAAAAGAAGAGTTTTTCATTAAAAACCCCCACCGTTATATTTGCCGTACCCCGCGCCACCAGCCCGCGCCGGGGAACCCCACGCAGAATATATAACTTTCCTCACCCACGAAAGACAATATTATAATCAGTTCCAAAGTTTTGCCACAATAAACCATCTATTCCTTCAATTATTTTACACATTTTATTTACTTAGTATTCTCGGCAGCCGGGGCGAAGCTGCCGCAAAGTTTGAGATTAATATTAACTATCTGTCCCTCAACGATGAAGAATAATTCGAGTTTTTTTTTAAGGGGGAAGGCGTTAAAAATGCAGGCGTTGTCAGTAGATTTTTCCAGCCGAGAACAATCTAATATTGACTTTAAAAAGAGTCGGTGTTAAGAGCGCCTCCTCTACGGGTATTTAAGGATAAACAAGCCTGATAGACTTGGGAAAATATTGATAAAACTTGGTACGTTCCGTGAGTAGACGACTGAAGCCTGATTAAAAAACTATTGTTGTATGGCAGAATGTCTTCAGGAGTCTGTTTTGCAGAGGTTGTTCTATGGTGTTACCGTATGTTTGGATATGTCACTATTGTGCCATGATAATAGTTGTCTCTTGTATTGTTGTTAAGATGTGTCTCTTCACTAGGATGTGTCACTGATATACTGTGTTAAGATGATGTATTGCTGTTATGTTGTTCTGTGTCACTTTTGTGCCGTTATACTGTGCTACGATGTCGTTTGACACACTGTGTCATATTTCTTATTCACAGGGATGTCAAAATACATTCTCTTCACAAGAGTGTCAAATTACATCCAACTAACAGGAATTCCAAATTACAGCATAATCACGAAGATATCGAGTTACAGCTTTACTTGATATCAATTTACAATATATTCACAAGGATGTCAAATAACCTTTGACTCACTGGAGCGTCAAATTACATCTACCTCACATTGATGTCAATTACACGTGAGTACATTTAGGTAAGTAAATCCAACTCCTTGAGGCATCGAATCTCTTGCATGATAATACACGAGACCCACAAGTGTATGATCAATCACGTATGAGTTCCAGAGTACTGTATAACGTAAAAGAAGTACTGTATACTGTATAACTCTAAAATAACCTGACGCATCCTAACCTATCATTACCTAAGCCAAGAAAACCAAACTATATATATATATATATATATATATATATATATATATATATATATATATGAAGGTGAAAACACGGGGGGATACATAAGGGATAAATATAGGGGCTGCAGAAGGCTTATTGGCCCATACGAGGCATCTCCTATCTAAACACAAAGATTAATTCGGTGTAATTGGCCTGTTATGTTGGACATTGTCTTCTGTGTTGGCATCGATATGTTCTTGTCTTGTCCTTACTCTCATGGTGGGTAGAGTAAATAGTTCCGTGATTTGGGTGTTCATGGTAGGTCGCTCTATTCTTATGTGAATTGCCTCAAGAATATATATATATATATATATATATATATATATATATATATATATATATATATATATATATATATATATATATATATATATATATATATAATATATATATATATATATATATATATATATATATATATATATATATATATATATATATATATATATATATATATATATATATATAGTTTTTAACAATAAAAAATGAGCAGTGAGAAGCGCCTGTGTACTATTTGAGAGTTCACTTCCAGTACATCAACTGGTATGCAGGAATGTCAATAAGTTTTGTAAAGTTTTGAGCGTGCCGTAGTGGCAGCTCATGCACGGACAAGAACCATTTCATTCCACTGACCTTTATTTACCCAGGAAGCAACCCACAACAGTTGACTAGCTCCCAACTGATGATAGACCAGGACGGATCGAAAGTGTCGTCAATTCTTCACGACTGATTCAGATTTGTGGGTTGGGTGTCTAATTTTATAACAACATTATGTTCAAAATATATATCTGAACTTTCTGAAAGATGCATCACTAAGCCCAATATGTTCACCGGTTATCTTCAGTTTTTTTTGTATCCACAATGAATCCACAATTTTTTTGTATCCACAATTTGTATCCACAATAAGGTGAGAATTGCTAAATAAGAATCATTAAAAACTTATGAGCTTTTAACAATATCACTTTTTTTTGTATCTTTATTAAATAATATACAATATAAAATTCACACACACACACATTAATATATATATATATATATATATATATATATATATATATATATATATATATATATATATATATATATATATATAATATATATATATAATATATATATATATATATATATATATATATATATATATATATATATATATATATATATATATATATATATATATCAATTTACAATGAAATTACTACATTACATATAGTTTATATAATTCTTAGTAAACCGATGTTTCATATCATCACTGGGCATTAAACCATCAATATTATACACGATTCTACCTTGCAAGAACTTCAATATTTTGTCTACAGAGTCCGGCTGGTTGGCGCTGCTCCCTGATGCGTTCCTCCATGTCACTGACTTGACAACTATCGAGGAAGTGTTTATTATTTAACTCACGACTCACAGTTAACGATGTGACCTCATGATGAGAAGTTGACCTTCAAGTGGTGTCCCTTTCGCGACGTTACAGGTGTGACCTTTAAATATCGTCGTCGCTTCATGTCACCGGTTACATCAAAATCAACCGCTGTCACTTTATGGAGAAGGTCCCAGCCAGGGAATACAAAGAAACGTGAAACCGGTTGCACCGTCAGCAAACATCAGAAACTATTGATAAACCAGTCGAACTATCCTCTGTCATCAATAATATATTTTAAGAGGGTGTGTTAATAAAGCAACTTACTAGGTTTATGGATTAAGGAGTAACTACAGGTTTTAGGTTGACATAGCTTTTGAGCGGTATTTGTCTCTCGGTAAATGAATATGAGTTAGTGTACGTAGGTAGATATATAAGTTAACAACAAAAGCATTAGTAAAAGACCTTTTCTCATTCTTATTGCATAGCCAAGAACTACTGTTTCGGGTCATTATTTATTGGACCTGTCAATATCAGCATATAAATTGCCTCAGTATAAGACACTTGACAAATTTCAGTCTTGTGTATAAAGCCATGAACCACCAAACAGACTGAACAATAATTTATTAATACTAAAATAGGTCGTTGGCGCCTTATAAACACATTTCATCTTACCTTTGTGTGAGGTACACACATCTCAGCTTTACATGATGCATGTGCGTGTGTGCGTGTGTGTGGCAAGAACACACAGATCAGAAAAGCACAGGAATGAAGCTCAACACTTGTTTCCAAAATGAGACCCTCTTGATCAGAATAAAGGTAACACAACGACTGTTACATGTGGAATGTTAATGAAACCAGTCATATGCTAGGACATATCAACGTCCCGTCCTAAGCCTCAGGTACTAAATACCTTATAAAAAAATCTAAATTACTGACAATATCAGGAATCCTCTGCACATAGGAAATATGGAAGATTTAAATATTTTGTATATAAATGCAACTATTTTTATATTGAATTCTGTGCATCGCTTTTGCTAGTGGCTCTTCAAGCGGTCTCTTTTTCTTCAGGCTTGAATTTGGAATAACGCTGAAGAGGCTATTAATCACAATGTCTTTCCACATGACGCTATAATTGTGTTTAGGTGTATCTGGGCGTTTATTATTTATGTTTGCTGGTATACAAAATATTACAAGTTAGTTTTCATAACTTAATCGAATTTATTCGTCATAAACCTTTGGAACATTCCACCTTGAATATTTTTGTCCTTATACCGGATCATTTAAACACCCTTTGTTTTACATTTTCAGGAGAAAAGTAACTTTCCCCATTTCACACACTAAAAAAAAGACATTTAAATACCAAATTCACATCACAAGAAGGAATATGAAACCCTCGGAGACACTGAAACAAACCCCCAATATCACAACAACAACCAAAGACTTTACAGAAGCAGGCTGTAAAAACAAGCAATCAGGAGCAACAATGCATAGGGTGAGGTCGGCCCCGCCTGTTGTGGCAAGCGACCAGCACCCTGACCCACCCTCGCCACCCCATGGATCACCCACATCACCTCACGGACAGCCCACACCACCCCACACTAAAGGACAACGAGCACCCAATTTTGTCTATATCTCCAACCCCTCAGGCGAGTCCTGGGAATAGGTTGAGAGCCAAGAGCCGGTCTGTGGAGAGAGGGGGCTCTATTGAGTATAGTGGGGCTCTGTGAGATTTAGTAAATTTGCTAACAAAATGGGCCTGAAAAGAGATTAAAAGCCTAATGCAACAAATCCTCAGAGGCCTGGTCTGTGTACCAAGATTGTAGACAGGCTTTCATTATAAACTAATTTGTGATTATCGTAAATCATTCCTCCATCAGCGCCAAATATAGAATGTTTAGCAAGATTCGTTTGTCTCAAAATGCAGCTCATATGAGGGTTTTGAGTATTTTTCTTTTCATTAACACCGTTTTGGGCGATATGTGCGCCGCCTTTGAATGCTCCTCATAATGTGTAGACCACTTCTGGACGCTCCTCATGTTGCGTGCACCACCTCTAGTCACTCACAATGCGTGCACGCCATCTGGACACTCATAGAGTCACACACTGGGTTTCGATCGAGGACCACCCTCACACCTTTATAGGTCATATGACAGTGTTGAACATATATAGATATAAAAGTGTGAAATATGTCACATATGAAAAGAATGAAACCTATTGGAAAAAGAATGAGGAAATAAGATGAGGTGGTGTTTTAATTTCGCCACAGTATGGCAGCCTTGCCAGTGCACGAAGCAACATTGATGCATTAGCCTTTGTCAACAAGTCATTACTCATCGGGGGATCAGGGTTCGACTCCCGGATGGGGCAGAAATGGTTGGGCATTCTCTGTAATGCTTTTGCGCTACCGCTCACAGGATGAGTATGGGGTGCACGATAAACTAGCCGCCTTCGGCGGCAACAATCAAAATGGTTGAGCATGTTTCCTTTCACCTACTGCACCTATTTATGAAGCAGTAAATAGATACCCGCGAGTTAGGCAACTGTTATGGGGGATACATCATGAGGAGTGCCAGTAGTTTTCTAAGCGAGCTTCAGCTCCTGGGACCCATTTCACGGTTACCTGCCCCTGCCTACACCTCCCTGAGCTCACCCCAAACCGTCACCTCCCTGATGAGATCTTTAACATGAGCCATCACTTGACAAAATGATATAATGCAACAAAGTTATTGTACAAATTGCTGCAACAAGAAGTACATTAGAGGAATGAGTCACTTCATTCACCTTGTTGGCGCTGGCACAGTGAGTCTTGCTCCTGTATGTTCCTGTGTGAGAGTCTAGCTCCTGTATGTTCCTGTGTGAGAGTCTAGCTCCTGTATGTTCCTGTGTGAGAGTCTTGCTCCTGTATGTTCCTGTGTGAGAGTCTTGCTCCTGTATGTTCCTGTGTGAGAGTCTAGCCCCTGTATGTTCCTGTGTGAGAGTCTAGCTCCTGTATGTTCCTGTGTGAGAGTCTTGCTCCTGTATGTTCCTGTGTGAGAGTCTAGCCCCTGTATGTTCCTGTGTGAGAGTCTAGCCCCTGTATGTTCCTGTGTGAGAGTCTAGCCCCTGTATGTTCCTGTGTGAGAGTCTAGCTCCTGTATGTTCCTGTGTGAGAGTCTAGCTCCTGTATGTTCCTGTGTGAGAGTTTTGCTCCTGTATGTTCCTGTGTGAGAGTCTAGCCCCTGTATGTTCCTGTGTGAGAGTCTAGCCCCTGTATGTTCCTGTGTGAGAGTCTAGCCCCTGTATGTTCCTGTGTGAGAGTCTAGCTCCTGTATGTTCCTGTGTGAGAGTCTAGCTCCTGTATGTTCCTGTGTGAGAGTCTAGCTCCTGTATTTTCCTGTGTGAGAGTCTAGCTCCTGTATGTTCCTGTGTGAGAGTCTAGCCCCTGTATGTTCCTGTGTGAGAGTCTAGCCCCTGTATGTTCCTGTGTGAGAGTCTAGCTCCTGTATGTTCCTGTGTGAGAGTCTAGCTCCTGTATGTTCCTGTGTGAGAGGCTAGCTCCTGTATGTTCCTGTGTGAGAGTCTAGCTCCTGTATGTTCCTGTGTGAGAGTCTAGCTCCTGTATGTTCCTGTGTGAGAGTCTAGCTCCTGTATGTTCCTGTGTGAGAGTCTAGCTCCTGTATGTTCCTGTGTCAGAGTCTAGCTCCTGTATGTTCCTGTGTGAGAGTCTAGCTCCTGTATGTTCCTGTGTCAGAGTCTAGCTCCTGTATGTTCCTGTGTCAGAGTCTAGCTCCTGTATGTTCCTGTGTGAGAGTCTAGCTCCTGTATGTTCCTGTGTGAGAGTCTAGCTCCTGTATGTTCCTGTGTGAGAGTCTTGCTCCTGTATGTTCCTGTGTGAGAGTCTAGCTCCTGTATGAGAGTCTAGCTCCTGTATGAGAGTCTTGCTCCTGTATGTTCTTGTGTGAGAGTCTAGCACCTGTAAGCTCATGAGCGCGTCAATCAACTACAGTGACACCTGCACAAGACTCAGGTTTATTTATTTACAGCTGTGTGAGATCTACATTGCTCACGTTAAAAATTCAGCCACAGAACACTTTTCATGGTGCCTCGTAGGGGCCTCGTAGCCTGGTGGATAGCGCGCAGGACTCGTAATTCTGTGGCGCGGGTTCGATTCCCGCACGAGGCAGAAACAAGTGGGCAAAGTTTCTTTCACCCTGAATGCCCCTGTTACCTAGCAGTAAATAGGTACCTGGGAGTTAAGTCAGCTGTCACGGGCTGCTTCCTGGGGGTGGAGGCCTGGTCTAGGACCGGGCCGCGGGGACACTAAAGCCCCGAAATCATCTCAAGATAACCTCAAGATAAGATGGTGGACGAGGAGGTAAGGGTGCTGAGCAGTGAGAGAGAGAGAGAGAGAGAGAGAGAGAGAGAGAGAGAGAGAGAGAGAGAGAGAGAGAGAGAGAGAGAGAGAGAGAGAGAGAGAGAGAGAGAGAGAGAGAGAGAGAGAGAGAGAGAGATAGCAAGTAATTGTGGACGGAGCAGACAATGTGGATTAGCTAGGCTCCAGAGACTACGGAGGCTACAGAGAACGAGTCATGGTAGAGGGGGCTACTGTCTACAGTCATGGTAGAGGGGGCTACTGTCTACAGTCATGGTAGAGGGGGCTACCGTCTCTACAGAGAATCATTGCTAGGGACTACAGGAGGCTACAGAGGGAGCACAAAGAAGTAGGTAGAAGAGGGCGACACCCAAGACCCACAAGGTTACAACTGGATAAACACCCATGATTACTTTTGAGATAGAGCAATAGAGACATTTTGGGACCATTGTTCGACATGTTATGGTCTTAACCTGGTCATTTTTCTCTCCATGGTTTGAGGCTCTGGTGGTGGTGGTTGTGGTGGTGGTAACAGTGGTGGTAATGCTGGTGGTGGTGGTGGTGGTGGTGATAAATGTAGCGCTGATGGAGATAGTTATGATGTGGGCAGGGATAGTGGTAGTGGGAATGTTAATAACGAATGGTGATGATGACAGGTGGTGGTGATGATAGTCACAACGTCACTAAACTCATGTACTAAGTTGCCCGAACCTAACCGAAACGAAAACCCACGAATAGAAAACATCACCTAATTTTTGTATCCAAGGGTATATCAGTTTTTGGCATTAGGGTGTATATACGTCAAAATACTATTTGACAGGACGGGTTGACATAAAACGATTGGGCAAGAGGATATGTTGCAGTCCGTTGCATCAGATTTTAAAACCAACAAACCTAACCTAACATAATTTCACCTAATCCAAATCTAACTTAAACCTATAGGCAAGTACATTCTAATTGTTTCAACGAACAGAAAACGAGGTTTGTCGAATCGTCTGAGGCTTCTATAACTTGAATTTTCCGAGTTAGGAATCATACTTTCTATACTAGTTGACTAGTATAGTGACCGTGTATAGTATGATATAACCATGAAGATAACAGCTAAATAAAGGATTAACAGCGTGTCTTCATGCCTTTATGTATCACTTAGTAGTGACAAAATATATTTATCCATCTGTCACGCGGTAGAAAGACCCCAAATCCTGTTGTCAAGATTTGTTATGTGGCCCCAATTGGCAAGGCAAATGGTCACGATACAGTCGCAGCAATTGACAGTGGCACAGGGGACCTGAAAATGGTCAGTCAAGATCCGTGTGCGTTGTGTTGACAAGCAGGTAGAGAGAGAGAGAGAGAGAGAGAGAGAGGGGAGGGGGCTGTCAAGACCACTTCTTAAGCCCTCACGTGGTCGATCACGAGGGCACAAGCCCAACAAGAGTCCCCTCCTCCCCCTCCCTCCTCAACACCTATCAAAATATCCATCTTTTTGTTGTCGTGGCTTTTGTTGAGACGCCACGATGCCTGCAGGAGACGCCACCCGCGGGAATTATTATTATTATATAGAACACAAAAAGGAGAGAATAAAATGTCATACGACCCGCATGTTCTTGGGGGTCGTTTTGGCCGGGAAAATAAAAATTGACCAGCTGAAGAAATGAAATAAAGAATGTAATGAGGGAGAATGTCTGGGTGTAGGGAAGACGACGCGCACAGATACACAGGCGAAAACTGCTCAGCCCGCCGTGACATCAGTGCGGGGGGGGGGGTTCTGGGAGGGGAGCTGACATCACCAGAGAAGGGAGATGGGAGTAAGGGAGGAGAGGGGGTAATAGACATCCCTACAAGGGGAGGGAAGTGGGGTGGGCCAAAGGTAGGGAAGTGGGGTGGGCTAAGGATAGGGAAGTAGGGTTGGTCAAGGGTAGGGAAGGTAGGTAACATCCTCACTGGAAAACAGAGGGAGAGGGGGGGGGGGGCAGATAACGGCCTTAATATTAACAACACATTAGTCGTATGTGTAATATCGCACTAACCTTGATTGACGCAGCAAGGAAGTCAAGCTTCAGTTCTGAACTCTTATTGCCAAGAATACTAATTAAAATATAACAGACATATCGCCAAACGAAATAAGCGATACAGAAGCTTAAAACAGGAGAGCGAAACATCACAAAAGTGGATTCAAGAAACTCAATATATATTTTCTCCGTGGCTCAACCCATTACAAATGTTGTGTGGTGGGAGACCTCATCATCGGTACAGGGGGGGGTTACAGAACCCCATCACGGAGCCCCCCCTTCTGAGGACGACGACACAAGTTAGTCCAGTAATCAGATGATCAAACATGTTTAATTCGTCAACAATCAAACTCGTCATTGTCTTCACTTAACTTCAATCAAGAGTGTGCTCAAGAAGGGCGTATGTGCAGGGGGCATAAACAAGCAGCAAATAATCCCTAGGGTGAAGAGCAACACGGGCGATATCACCGAACGTCACCTTCCATAATAGCCTCTAACAGGGATTAATCTATTGGAAAAAAAAGAGGCTACAAATATTGAGGAGTCTGAATGTCTAGCCATGTTTGGTGGTCACTACGGGTCACGTAGCCAACAACTTGATACCATTATATTTTGTTCCAGTTGAAAGCGAGCGTGTGAGGCGTTGAGTTGACGAGTTGAATAGAGTGTATCTGTTTATTCTCTCTCTCTCTCTCTCTCTCTCTCTCTCTCTCTCTCTCTCTCTCTCTCTCTCTCTCTCTCTCTCTCTCTCTCTCTCTCTCTCTCTGTCTCTCTGTCTCTCTCTCTCTCTCTCTCTCTGTCTCTCTCTCTCTCTCTCTCTCTCTCTCTCTCTCTCTCTCTCTCTCTCTGTCTCTCTCTCTCTCTCTCTCTCTCTCTCTCTCTCTCTCTCTCTCTCTCTCTCTCTCTCTCTCTCTCTCTCTGTCTCTCTCTCTGTCTCTCTCTCTCTCTCTCTCTCTCTCTCTCTCTGTCTCTCTCTCTCTCTCTCTCTCTCTCTCTCTCTCTCTCTCTCTCTCTCTGTCTGTCTGTCTGTCTCTCTCTCTCTCTCTCTCTCTCTCTCTCTCTCTCTCTCTCTCTCTCTCTCTCTCTCTCTCTCTCTCTCTCTCTCTCTTTCTATTCGTCTCTCTCGGCAAATGTGAAGGAATGGTGACGTACAGCAAAGCACAATCGACTTGAGAATGGTCCAGGACGGACCGAAACATACTCGTCCCTTCACTTTCTAGTGTGTGGTTTGGTCGACGTATATTTGTTTATGTCTTTGCGACGAAAGGTTTAGGGCTGAGGGGTACTTACTCTAAGTCACGACAAATATATTTGTTTACGTGTGTTCAGGCAAAAGTTATGCAACACCGTTTCTCGAGTGTTTGAAAAAGGCAGTAAGACCACTCTTTATACTGCTATTGTCGTCTCTGTTTTGCTTCAACTTTATTCGTGTGTGTGTCTTCCTCCTAGCCCAGCGGTATCTCACTCTCTCACTCAGTTCGGCTTCCCATTCCTTTGTTATCCACTCACCGCTCCCTTCCCATCACGTGCCTCCCTCTGTTCCACCTCTCCCTTCCCTCTCACCCACACCTTGTAATAATCCAAAACTTTTTTTCTTGGACCCGTAACTCAAAGTGGTCTTAGAAAAAGTGCCGCTGCCGCTGACGCAAGCAATACTCTAACTCCGAAACAGTTAACCTCGACACTTTTTCTTTCTGGGAATACCATAAAGTGAGGAGGTAAAAACTTAAATCATTTGTGCCTCAAAATGGGAACTGGCTAGCGTTGTGTGGCCGCTGGCCCGCCGTCCCCTCCTGCTTATGGGCTGGCAACCTCCCTGCCAACAAAGCCTTCAACTTACCTTTCGCTGGTGATTCCGAGGATCAAGGTCCCCCCGCGGCCCGGTCGCTGACCAGGCCTCCTCCTGGTCGGTGGACTGGTCAACCAAGGCTGTTGGACGCGGTTGCTTGCAACCTGACGTATGAATGATTAGGTTTTCTTATCCCTAGTTCTCTTCCTCTTCTGTGCCCAGTTTCCATCTCTACCTAAGCCCTTTCTTCACCCTAAGTGCCCCTGCTCTGCCTTCTCTCCGATAGCTCTTATATGCCTACCGGCCCACACCCTAGTATTTCCCTGCTAATACCCAATGCGTTGGTTATTATAGCGTACAAAACGCGACGTAATTGTTGAAGGGTTGCATTGCAACATCTTTCACTAGTGTTGTTGCTACAACCATTTCCAAGCTTGTTATATCGTCTGAACGTTTAAATAATTACATTTTTCCTTTTTGCTTCGTTAATTACGTAATTAGAGCAAGTGAAAAAATATGAAATAAATCATAAAATAACTGGAACATTTGTACACAATGAAAATCACAATACGGTGATATTTCTAAGAGAAAATAGTTGAAGCAGAATGGTTATCTTGAGATGATTTCGGGGCTTAGCGTCCCCGCGGCCCGGTCCTCGACCAGGCCTCCTTTTTGATACCCACTTCCCAGGAAGCAGCCCGTAGCAGCTGTCTAACTCCCAGGTACCTATTTACTACTAAGTGAACAGGGGGGAGGGCTTCATAGGGTGAAAGAAACTGCCAATTTGTTTCCCCCCTCCACTGGGGATCGAAGCCGGAACCTCAGGACTACGAATCCGAAGCGCTGATCACTCGGCTGTCAGGCCCAGGAACTCGAATCCTCCTAGGTCACCCCCAGACGCATATCGTGGTTTGTGGGTTAAGGCGCACGTCAGGAATTACCCAGGACGTAAGTTCGAGCCCCGTCCTGCCTCAAAGATTTTCTTTTAATGGTTGTAATTAAAATTATAACAACAATATAACAACACCACGAGAAGCAAAGGCAAAATAAGGATATATATATATATATATATATATATATATATATATATATATATATATATATATATATATATATATATATATATATATATAACAAAATAAGATATATATAAATATATATCTTATTTATATAAATCTACCGACTGGTGAATATAACGCTTGAAACTATTAAATCGACAACGACGTTTCCGTGTTTTTCAGGGTTATTTCCCAATATTAGAATAGGGGATATAGGTTAGATCTTGCTAGGATTGATTAGGTAAGATTTTAAGGGTTGACAAATGCTAATCTTCTTGTTTGATAACCTGTTGGCTTGAGACAGTTAAGTTAAGCAAGTCCCAGCTGTGTCTGGGTACAAGTGACAGGATGAACAACCCAGCGGGTTTTCTTCCTATTGGGGAGTGTTGTACATGCTGCTATGGCGGTGTGTCCACTCACAGGATGAGTGGCGCTGCCCAATACTGTCACTATGGCGGTGTGTCCACTCACAGGATGAGTGGCGCTGCCCAATACTGTCACTATGGCGGTGTGTCCACTCACAAGATGAGTGGCGCTGCCCAATACTGTCACTATGGCGGTGTGTCCACTCACAGGATGAGTGGCGCTGCCCAATACTGTCACTATGGCGGTGTGTCCACTCACAGGATGAGTGACGCTGCCCAATACTGTCACTATGGCGGTGTGTCCACTCACAGGATGAGTGGCGCTGCCCAATACTGTCACTATGGCGGTGTGTCCACTCACAAGATGAGTAGCGCTGCCCAATACTGTCACTATGGCGGTGTGTCCACTCACAGGATGAGTGACGCTGCCCAATACTGTCACTATGGCGGTGTGTCCACTCACAGGATGAGTGGTGCTGCCCAATACTGTCACTATGGCGGTGTGTCCACTCACAGGATGAGTGACGCTGCCCAATACTGTCACTATGGCGGTGTGTCCACTCACAGGATGAGTGACGCTGCCCAATACTGTCACTATGGCGGTGTGTCCACTCACAGGATGAGTGGCGCTGCCCAATACTGTCACTATGGCGGTGTGTCCACTCACAGGATGAGTGACGCAGCCCAATACTGTCACTATGGCGGTGTGTCCACTCACAGGATGAGTGACGCTGCCCAATACTGTCACTATGGCGGTGTGTCCACTCACAGGATGAGTGGCGCTGCCCAATAAACTCCCCCCTCGGGGGAAAAATATAAAAATTTGTTGACTGGGTCCCCCGCAGCCTAGTCTCTGACCATAGGCCTCTCTTGACAAGCATATTCAATAAATAACCAGAGCTGGATACTGAGTTAGAAAATGCGGAAAGCTACGAGCGTAATTCCCATTTTTTAAGAAAGAAAATAGACCACTTGCTACCAACTTGTCCTCCCATTAATTTGAAGTCAACTGTGGCAAAATTATCTAGAGCGATAATCACAAATGTCATTCGAACTCATCTTGGGGGAAAAAATGCATTAATAAAACATTCGCAACATCGCTTTACTAAAGGACAGTCATGTTCAAAAAAGTTTTTACTCGTGTGTTTTTAACATATTTGAAGCAGCGGACTGATAAAGATTAGAATATTATTTACCTGGACACGACTAAAGATTTTTGACACTGTTCCACACGACAGATTAATTAATTAGGATGGAAGAGGAGGCGTGTGGATCAGGCTGGAAGAGGAGGTTTGTGGATCAGGCTGGAAGAGGAGGTTTGTGGATCAGGCTGGAAGAGGAGGCGTGTGAATCAGGACAGAAAAAGAGATTTGTGGTATCGCTCAGAACTTGCACCAGGGTATGTTTAACACGCAGAAATCAGGCCAGCACATATGAACTAAAATCTAGGAAAAGGGGAATGGATGATGGGAAAAAGGGTAATGGGGTCCTCAAGACAACAAGTACGAAACCTGTACATCTTTCCTCAATTACATTTATTACACAGTTGATGAGCTTCGAAGCTCTACGAGGTAGTTTATACAAACAATAACCTGACGTTGTGAAGTTTCGAAGCTCGAAAACACTTTTAATGTAGGTAAACAAAGTCGAAATGGTTAAGAAAAGATGTACAGGTTTCGTAAATGGAACCTCTGTTATAAATAACTTCGTCATTAAAATCTAGTGGGTTATGATCTCAGACTTGATGAAGGAAAGCCTATTTAGACTCTAAATTGATAATTGATAATTATAATTGATAATATAATTGGATTGATAATTGATATGTAGTTCACCGATGAAAAGTATTTGGGTATATGTTCTTATCTTGAAATAATTTCGGGGCTTAGCGTCCTCGCGGCCCGGACCCAACCACTTGGACGGTCGGGGATTGAACGCCGACCTGCATGAGGCGAGACCGTCGCTCTACCGTCCAGTCAAAGTGGCTGGATGCCTTGAACTCAAGTGTCACAAGATTTGACAAGAAATATATTATTCAATCAATACAATAAATTTCTGTACTCAGTTTTGTTGGGAAGCTTATGCAGAAGTGACTTGAAACAACCGCTATTATTAACACCCATGACGCAATGGACGCCCCTGACGCAACGGACATCCCTGACGCAACGGACGCCATTGACGCAACGGACCCCCCTGACGCAACGGACGCCCCTGACACAACGGACGCTTAAGACGCAACGGACGCCTATGACGCAACGGTCGCCCCTGACGCAACGGTCGCCCCTGACGCAACGGACGCCCCTGACGCAACGGACGCCCCTGACGCAACGAACACCCCTGATGCAACGGACATCCCTGACGCAACGGACGCCCCTTGACGCAACGGACGCCCCTTGACGCAACGGACGCCCCTGACGCAACGGACACTCCCGACGCAACGGACGCCCTTGACGAAACTGACATCCCTGACGCAACGGACGCCTATAATGCAACGGACACCCCTGACGCAACGGACATTTATTAGTCGACGAGTATAGATAAGAACCCGACAGATAACAGTACTTGAAAGGTCAATAACGGGATTATCTATGACTCCTGTGTAATGTATTTCTCTACTTGTAATACCCGTAAGACTACATTCTGAATTTATTTGTTTACACTGGAACAGAGGATTGCAAGCTCCTGTTAGCAGGCTGGGGGCTCTCCCTTTCCATAGCTTGTAATAAGCCTTATACCTCACTAGTTTCCCCTGGTATATAGCCCGCCAATCGTTTAACAACCAGGTACCCAATTACTGCTGGGTGAACAGAAGCGTGCAGTTAAGGATTAGCGCCTAGCCAACCCTTCTCGGCCAGGATACAAACCCATGGCATATATGGCTCAAGAAGGGCGAGGCGAGTGTTACCACTGTGCCACTTGTAATGCCAAGTATGCGTCTCGACTTGGCACCACGAGGCCAAGTATTATCGTTACGGTGAATATAATTTAGCAGATAAGACGAATATGTCTCATACTCTCTCTCTCTCTCCGGTAATCACATTAAAGAAATTCCGTCTCACGTAACCTTTCTCTTCCTCAAATCCTTATTTCCTGCTTATGCCGAAGTCCTCGTCTCGTCACTCTCATAATTAAGAGTCTCCATTTACCTTCAAAGTCATTTGAGAGTTCCAATCGAGTTTACCGAACCAAAAAGGTTCTATCTCTGTGAATATCTCCTTCGTTGTTTATATTTATTTTCTAATAAACGTATGTATACACGTGATAGAAATCATTATGTTAAAAAATTCGGGTTTTCTTGTAAAATATTGTATCTTGCAAAAAGTCGCGTAAAAGAAGTTCTGATTTACGTCAAAAGTCTCCATAAATCCTTTGAGGATTTGATGTCCTTGATATTCTGTGTTTGTGATCAATTATTTGTTCCTCGACATTTATACAACACAATTTCAGCGTTGGAGTCACAATAACGTGGCTGAAATATGTTGACCAGGCCACACACTAGAAGGTGAAGGGACGTCACGACGTTTCGGTCCATCCTGGACCATTCTCAAGTCGATTGTGAGAACGGTCCAGGACGGACCGAAACGTCGTCGTCCCTTCACTTCCTAGTGTGTGGTCTGGTCAACACTCAGGGTTAGATTTTTTATGGCGTTACGTTATTTGTTATCTCGTAACAATGCGATAGCGTTATTTTTATGGCTTAACGTAATATTTTATGCTTTAGTAACGCAATAATGTTATTTTTTATGGAGAATCAACGCTATTTTTATTTTTTATGGTAAATAACGTTATTTTTATGGTAAATAACGTTAATGTTATGGCAAACAACGGTATTTTTACAGTTAACAACGCAAAATTGTCATTTTTTATGGTAAACAATGTTATTTTTATATGGAGAATCAACGTTATTTTTATGGAAAACAACGGAATATTCTTATTTTTTATGGTAAATAACGTTATTGTTATGGTAAATAACGTTAATTTTATAGCAAACAACGTTATTTTCATGGTAAATAACGCAATAATATTATTTTTCTAGTTTAACAACGTTGTTTTTTCATGGTGTGGATCAAGCATTACGGAGGTCCTGATCCAGTTGGCTTCCCTCTGGAGGATTGGATGATTGGTTCACATGATTGGGGGGGTGGTTGTTTCTTACAGTGTCGAGCTTTAGCTCACGGAACCCGCTTTTACAGTCGCCTAATCTCACGGCTCCCAACCACCCTACATGTTTCCGGCTACGTTATTCTTGAAATTGTGTATGAAGTTGCTTCTACTAGCTCCTCGTGTGGTTCACTCTAATGGATTCTGCTATCACAGGCCGTGGGGTTAGGTGTGGGAGCTAGGGGGGTGGGGGAGGGTGGGGAGAGGGGTTTGATAGAGGGAGGGGTGGGGAGGGGTGAGTGGAGGGTGGGGATAGGAGCAGGGCATGGATGAAGGGCAGGACATGGATGAAGGGATGCAGTAATCCAGCTCTTAATATATCTTAGAAAAAAACTGAAGTTCATACGAAAAAAAAACATAGAAAAATAAAGTTTCAAACTCCAAAAATCAAACCATAAAAATATTACTAATATAAAAAAAACTAGATTACACAGTCAACAACAACAACATTACTGTTTTTATAGCCGCAGGATAACGAGGCAGCACAGAGATAAGCGAGTCTAAAAACCATATATATATATATATATATATATATATATATATATATATATATATATATATATATATATATATATATATATATATATATATATAATTTTTTGTACTTGCCTAATTCCTATTAACTGTCTCTGTAAAACGATTTTGGAGGCCTATAATGAGTCAGTATTCGAAAGAGTGAATTAAATATTATTATATTTTTGGATCATTTAACGAGTGTGTATAGAAGAGAAATGCACTTGTCAGTATATGCACCTCTCTCTGTCTACCTGAATATATTCGTTAATTTCTCTCTTATGAATTACCAGTTTTGGTTTAGTTCCATGAAAATCAGACTAAGATTACGGGCTATTCATGCCCGTGCTACTTCTTGGGGTGGCTTGATCTTCATTACCAATCAATCAGACTGTCCGGGTCTGTCCATAAACTGGGCTTAGAAGCGAGGTTGACGAGAGAGGAGGGTGATGGGGTTTAGAGGAATAAGAAATGGGAGAAAGGGGGTTATAGAGGAAAATGTGAGGAAAGCTAGGTTGGGGGAGAATTGGGGAAAAGCCTCGTGAGGACTCCCTATTGTGGTGGTGGATGTTGGGGAAGGGGAGGGGGTACTGGCTGTGGTGGTATATGGAAGGGGGAGAGCACTCCTTGTGGCGATGGTTAGGTGACGGAATGGTGATGGTTGGGTAGGGGGGCAGCGCTCCCCCGTGGTGGGGGTGGTGGAGGCTGGGAGGGGGGAAGGAGGCACTACTCCCTGCGGACAGTGAGACCCAAGGCGCCGTAACCAGATTCAGCCATTATCAACGAGCAGTCATGTGCTGGGCGCCACCGGAGACTCTCATCACTAAAAACTTTCCCCTTCGCCTCGGCCACTCCCAACCACACCAGGTTTTTCCCACCGAATTTAGCAGAATAAAAAAAAAAAAGCCTCCTGCAGTTGTTCCTCCGACGAGCCGGATTTTGGTTATATTTACCGTCTCGTGTATAGCACTCATAAGGAATGATAACCTGAAGATGTGATAAATTACCATTATAGCCGCTGTACACGGGGGCATATTGTTCATACTCTGTGTTCTTGAGAAGGGCAAGCGAACCCCAACCAGCGTGTGAAGTCTATGTAACCAAAATACAAAAAAAAACCGTGAGCGAACGCTAAAAGTGGAAATAAATCGATTGCGTTTAATTATTTGGATTTCATTCTCTTTGGGAATCATTTTATGGGAAGAGTTACATTTGAGATGCGTGTCATCTTTTATTCCATTTTGGATGAGTGTCTAAAAGCCTAAGGTATTTTTTTTTTGTGATTTTAGGCTTGAGACAATCTCACTTCATTATATATTATATAAGTGTTTTATGTACCCTTAAGTACTTTGGCACTTAAAGCTTTTAAAATAAAGTTTTTAAATAAAATAATTTACTGTAGAATTGCTTCATTAGTGTTTAATGCTTGAGAAACTTGTCCATTATCATCTTGCCATCAAATTGGTGTTTTATTAAAATATTTTCATTACAAATTATGACCTTGTATCATAGGCTTTTAACGACGTCCCCTCCGCCCTCCAAGGTCGACTGGCGAGGGAGGACATTGACCCTTCCCAGGATGCGACCCCACAACAGTTGCTTAACTCCATGGTTCCTATTTACTGCTGGGTGAAAGGGTGCATTAGGTAAAAGAAAAGGTGCCCAACCTTGCTCAAAGAAATCACATTAACGTCATGTGTATCGGTGAGAAAATCAGTAGCAGCCACGATGAGGATTCGAACCTGCACACACTTATTTTTTCTGTGCCCAACCATTTCTGTCATGCCCGGGAATCGATTCAGGGATCCCCGATTTTGAGTCGAGAGCGAAGTCAAGTGTACTACGAAACCCTTATAATCACGTAGATATTTTCAATCGAAAACAATTGTTTTAGTTGTCTATCGACAAAACGAATGTGTTAAAGCGTTGTAATGTACAAAAAAAGTATTTTGTATAAAGGAATCCCTCAAAAAGCTGTTTGTGGAATGAACATCTTAAAGTCTAGTTCTGCATTGTAAATGTGAACCAAATATTTGATATCCTATGCTAACCTAAAATATTACTATTGCTCATTAACCCTAATTAACGTAGGTAAAACGCCTATATTAGTGGTCAATGACGTAAGTAAAATATGCTAATTTCATTAAGCGTAGACTGGTATTTGCAGAAATTAGGAAATATAAATATTCACCCTGGCTAGTGGGCAAAGCCGTTCATGGAATCTTAGCCTGGTTTTTGTGCTAGTTTTAGGGCCTAAATCACCCTCTGGAGGGTTGTTAAGGCCCTGGCACGAGTTTACTAACCAACTATCAGGTATACTACATCCTTGAACACAGTCCACGACTTAAGTATACTCTGTGTATATAAACCATAAGTGCAATACACTTTAAGGTGTGTCTAACAGATAGTTATACCGGACAGCTGAGCGGACAGCGCTCGGGATTCGTAGTCCAGAGGTTCCGGGTTCGATCCCCGGTGGAGGCGGAAACAAATGGGCAGAGTTTCTTTCACCCTTATGAGCCTGTTCACCTAGCAGTAAATAAGTACCTGGGAGTTAGACAGCTGTTACGGGCTGCTTCCTTAGGGGGTGTAATAAAAAGGTCTGGTCGAGGACCGGACCGCGTGGACGCTATTTACTACTAGATTATTTTCTCGAGTTTATCTCGAGATGATTTCGGGGCTTAGCGTCCCCGCGGCCCGGTCCTCGAACAGTGTAGGTGACCAGCATTATTCTATATTTTACCTAAAAATTTACAGACAGTAAAATTTAGCACAAATTACAAGATTTTCCATAAAAACTTTGAGTATTAATTGTTTCCTAACCAAAAGACAGGAGAATCTTTGGAAAGTTATTTAATTGGTATAAATAGGCTACTGTTTAAAATTTTTCAGTGATGTTTAACCACATTATTCATTTTCACAGCAACTGTGAAGAATTTACTTTACCGTGAGTCAGCCAGAACACTTCCTTGAACCAACTTAAAACATTTCGCGACCCGCATGAGCCTCTCTCGATCCAGCCTGAACCTATATGAATCAGCATGACCCTTTCAGTGAACCAACGTAAACCTCTTCGCCAGACAACTCGAGTCTCTTCACAAGCCTATCTGAACCTCTTCGTGAGCTAACCTGAATCTGCTAGTGCCAGTCTGAACCTCTTCGTGAGCTAACCTGAATCTGCTAGTGCCAGTCTGAACCTCTTCGTGAGCTAACCTGAATCTGCTAATGCCAGTCTGAACCTCTTCGTGAGCTAACCTGAATCTGCTTGTGCCAGTCTGAACCTCTTCGTGAGCTAACCTGAATCTGCTAATGCCAGTCTGAACCTCTTCGTGAGCTAACCTGAATCTGCTAATGCCAGTCTGAACCTCTTTGTGATCTAACCTGAATCTGCTAATGCCAGTCTGAACCTCTTCGTGAGCTAACCTGAATCTGCTAATGCCAGTCTGAACCTCTTCGTGAGCTAACCTGAATCTGCTTGTGCCAGTCTGAACCTCTTCGTGAGCTAACCTGAATCTGCTAATGCCAGTCTGAACCTCTTCGTGATCTAACCTGAATCTGCTAATGCCAGTCTGAACCTCTTCGTGATCTAACCTGAATCTGCTAGTGCCAGTCTGAACCTCTTCGTGAGCTAACCTGAATCTGCTAATGCCAGTCTGAACCTCTTCGTGAGCTAACCTGAATCTGCTAGTCCCAGCCTGAACCTCTTCGCAAGTTTGTTTCTTTTTACTTTCCCGAACTTTAAACATTTTTTTATATTTGGTGGGGAGGAGTAAGTTTCTGACGGAGTAATTTAAGTGGTGCGAATCAGACTTTCCGTTGCGAGTGACTTTTCTTCCAAGATAATCGACTCTCCCTGGCGAGCCATTACAATAGATAAATTGTTTATCAAACTGTTAAAACTACAAAAATGTAACGTGTTATGGTTTCCCAAAACCCTAAAATGTCTATTTAGTTTACTATTGAAGTAAACATTTCATGAGTGTGTTCCAGAGAGCCAGTAAACTTATCACACACGCACACAAAAAGTATTGGAACTTTTAGACAACTACACAGCTGACTTAACAGTATATTTTTATCGGTGTATACAATGTGAAAGTTTACAATTCAATAAATTTCAGTACACTGGTCAAAAAAGTAATTATCCGATAAATTCTTCAAATACTTGTATTTATATTCTTGCAAATCTCAATAGTAAATAAATATTAATATTTTAAGCATTTAAACAGTTAAATTCCTAACCAAAAAAATTGAAAAAGAGGTAAACAAGTTTTTCCAAAAGGAATTCCATTTCAACCAGCTCAACTCTCCATCCTTCATAAAATATAACCGATAACGCTAAGAAAATAAGCTGAGGTTTTGGAGGGCGTGAACCGTACCCCTGATCATGATTAATTGACAAGTTGATGGCTAACTTCTATTTTAAGGGATAGCAAACTATATCACCACTAATTCGCGAGGCTTCATTAGTTATGTCTGATGAAAAATGGACTAGGCGTGCTCAGGCGGCCCCGACACAAACACCAACCTTTTTTAGTTTTATATTATTTACATATTTATTTCGCTTTCTGTAATGCCTGTATATATATTATAATCTTCTATCTCATCAGTACATGTATTGATTTTTGTTCATGCGATATTCCTGGAATATGGAATAAGATCTCTCTAGCCTGCGGCACACGCAATGAATCCTTCCTCGTCTATCATTTATTTCGCCTCGCTAAGATACAATCTTAAAAAAAAAGGAAAAGGGAACGCAGACGATGATTGCTGATATTCGATTCTATTACATCTTTTGTTCTTTATGAAATTCTGTGTGGTGTATAATTTATGTTTTTTTTGTTATGTTGTGACTGACGCTTGTCCCCTTGCCTATGATAACAAATTTAGCAGCGTCAAATCTAAACGTTAAAATAATAAATATATTTTTATTTGTGTCGAAAATCAAATATTAAAAATAAATTTCATTTTATACGTCACGGATTTCACATCAAATAATGAGCAGCACACTTAGAAATGGTCCAGTTATTTTTTCTTTGCAATACTCTTTGATTCCCGGAACGACATTAAGTGAATATGGTTAGCCATTCTCAAGACAATTACTTCACAAGGTTCTAAAAGTGAATGCAAGAATTTAATGCAACACAGGTCGAAATGCTTTAGGATTCACTGCTCATAATTACCGATCAAATTTCCAACTTTTTAAATAAAAATGGTATCTAGGAGCCCAGCCCAGGAAAATAAACACAGTGGGTATGTCCAGTCTCTTCGAATTCAGGAAAAAATAGGACAAGAAGATATCGGTGGAAATGCAATTAAGTCTTAGATATCTTAACTTCACTGCCCGGCAAGCACTGATAGGAAAGCTATCGGCTCAATTCTGCCTTTCCTTGCAACTCTGCTTTGTAGTCGAGTGTCTGTCTACTATGTAAATCATTTACCCACACCCACAGAAACTAACATTCAGCATATCCATGATTTTATTTATTTTTTTAATGCAAGAAGCAGCCCGTAGCAGCTGTCTAAATCCAAGGTACTTATTTACTGTTAGGTGAACAGGGGCACCAGGGTAAAAGAACCTCTGCCCATTTATTTCCTCCATCGCCGGGGATCAATTCTCAGACCCTAGGATTACTAACCCCGAGCGCTGTGCACTCAGCCACCAGGCCCCCCTGGTGTGTGTGTGTGTGTGTGTGTGTGTGTGTGTGTATCAGCGCCAATATGACCTCCAAAATAATGATTAAATAATTTTGTCTTGGACTCCATACCTCGAAGCTGTGAGCATCTTAAGTGACTCAAGTGAAAAACAGCTCTTGCCTGTGGTATTGGGGACTGCTGGCGGGGGGGGGGGGGTTTCGTTCCCTTTATTTTCTTATTAATTTTCTTTTGGCTATTTTCCATTCTACGCAAATATCTTCTACCATTAGGGGGCGAAGAAACACTAGATCACTTAATTTTCCATGTTTATTGTTTCGACGTTTCGTCAGCAAAGTGACATATTTAGGAGTACACTATGTAGCATTAACACAGCTATACTGAACTTGCAATATTGATGAAGATTAAGCCACCCCAAGAGGCGGCACGGGCATGAATAGCCCGAAAAACTTACAAGGAGAAATAAAGACATAAGCGTGGGGGACACTTCACTGAACGATTCACCTAACGCCCTTATTTGTAGAGCGCGGCGAACATTCGAACATTCGAAGTCCGCCAATGTAGGGGTCTTACATTTTCCCTCTGGATCAATGGAGAACCATCGAACTGTTGTATGCTCGAAGCTGTTACTTTTGTGAAAACGCTCCCTTTAATTCCTCTTCCCTTTGTTTACTTCTCTCCTTTTATTTGCTTCGTCCCCTTTGTTTGGTAAACTTCCTTTAATTCCTACTCCTTTCGATAACTCTCTCCTCTTAATTCCTCGTTCCTTTGTTAGCTTTCTCCCTTAACTGGTTAAACCTCTCTTTTGTTATCCCTCTCCCTTTGTTTCTCCTCAGACTACTAGCGGCCGTCACACCATCCCTGGGAGCACCGTAGCCTACTCCACCACAGGCATGCATTGTCGCCGGAAAAACACGTGAGACAAACCTCACGGATTTGGCTTAATTACGTTCATCAATAAACAATAAAGGGGCCGGCCTGCCCTGGGGCTCAGACCCCCTCCGTTCCATCACGAAAAGCCGTCTCCAATTAAAGAAAAATTAGCCGAATTTTGCAAACGAAACAGAGGACCCAATGGGCTAGTAATTAAAACTGCGTCGAACCAGCCACTCTTTTTTTTTTTTTGCTGATGAATTTCGCGTCCAAGAAAATTAAAATTAATTAGTGTTAGTTAAATCCTCGAGTAACTTTAGGGGGACTTATTATTATTTTTTTTCCCTCCTAATTTTCGAGTAGGCTCTGGCCCGATTACTGTGACGAGGAAGCAAACTGCTGGTCAGGAGGTGGTGAATTGGTAGGGGGGGGGAAGGGGGTCGGGTTGTGGGTGGGAGAAATAAGAAGGGTGGGTGTTGATTCCGAAGGAGGGGGGGGGAGCAAAAATGGGTAGGGGTAGTTGGGGTGAGGGATATCCGAAGGGGTAGTGGGATAATGGGGTGAGGCAGGCCCTTAGTAAGGGGTTAAGGGGGGCAATGTGTCGCAAGTTAAGGGGACACATTTATCTCCCAAAGTCAGGGGGAGGTACAAGGGGAGGATGCTATATAGAAAGCGGCCGAGAGCTCTTCAAAGGACAGTGCCGCTCCTGTGCCAGGTAAGTCCACTACGGGCTCACCATAGCCCGTACTACTTGCCCCGCTCCTGTGCCAGGTAAGTTACGGGCTCACCATAGCCTGTGCTCCTTGGAACTTGTTCCGAGTAGCTGAATCTATAACAACAACAACAACCCTTCAAAGGACAGGAGGTAATGAGGAGAGGTAATGAGTGAAATATACACCTCAGGGGGGGTGTAGGGGTGATATGTTCCCAGATAAGAGCTGACAAACCCCAGGAGGGGCGGGAAAACTATGCATGGGAAGGGGGGTCAAAAATATGGGTTACAGGACGAATGCTGGAGGGATGAGGCTAACAGATAAAGCTCAGTAAGTAATGAAAATGGATAAACATGGGAGGGGAAAGAACTTCTTACTTCTGGAAGGACCCCGGATGAGGAAAGAGTAGGAAGGAAGAAATGAGAAGAGGCTTATGCAATTTTGTTTCAGGAGAGGGCAGATTTGTCAAAGGTGGAACAGCAATTGTTGGAGGCGATACGTGAATGATTGATCACTGAAAGAACAGTGAATGAATGGTGTTACAGTATCGCACTCATCCGGTTATGAATCATACTCACTCACAATTAGCGTGTATAGCTGCCATATATTATCTCATTGATGTTAACAACATAAACATGTAATGAAGCGGACGGCAGATAACAACTATATTTTGAGTATTACTTTCGTCAAACAAGATGGCGCCTGGTAAAGCTCTGATACTAGATCCGTTGATGACGCTTTTAAGTCACGTGAACTAGCATAGTCAATGGGATGAGACCTAGACGTCGGCGAGGCTTCAAGTAACTGGACCGCAGCACGTCGCCTGTTTGACCGCAAGGAATGAGGGTCCTTGAGGTCACTTTTGAGTTTCACCAATTTGAAGACTTGTAAACCAGACTGACCCAAGGTTGAGTAGGAGCGATCGTAAGGTGAATCGGGAGTACCAGAGGCTCCACTCCTAAGCAGCCCTGGTCGATGGTGTGAAGATTTTGACAAGACTAGCGAGAAAATCTAAAGGACTTTACTGTGCAACAGGAAGTTATTGCACTGTGACTGGTACGACTCGTTATCTTTCCGTTTCTGGCCTTTAGTTGCAAGCAACTGGTGCCTAGCTGGGTAACGTGGATTATTCACGACGTACTGCATTATTCATTCCAGGAAATCAGGTTTTTAAGTACTAAGAACATTGGGTATACTCAGTTTTATAGAAGGCCTGTCGTTTGTGTGTGTGTGTGTGTGTGTAACACACACACACACACACATACACAATCCCACAAAGATGCTCACTTATTTTACAGTCATTTTCCGGGTAAACATAAAAACTCAGGCGAGGGCCGAACCAATTTCAAGAAATTGCTATCGTGGTACATCATAAAGGAGCTGGTAGGCCTGTGTCCCTGACGATACGATAACATAAATTCAGGATGCGCTTATCTGAAGTCCTAAACCAGGAGTCCTTAAAACGTTTCAGTACGAGGGTAACATTGTATGTTTTACACTTTCTTCTGGGCCAAAGAAAGTTTTTAAATGATTGAAATAAACCAAACTGCAATAGAAAATAAACTTATATAGCAAAATAATATGATTAGGATTTGTGCAAAGACGATGGTTGCTGACGAGAGATGCTGCAAGGCTTGACCAGACCACACACTAGAAGGTGTAGGGACGACGACGTTTCGGTCCGTCCTGGACCATTCTCAAGTCGATTGTGTCGACTTGAGAATGGTCCAGGACGGACCGAAACGTCATCGTCCCTTCACCTTCTAGTGTGTGGTCTGATCAAACTACTTCAGCCACGTTATTGTGACTCATCGCCTGCATGCTGCAAGGCATTGCAAGGATCATGGTCGTCTCTAGCACACGCCAGGAGCGAGAGGGTAACATTGAATGATTATGGTTTGAGAGTCTTAAAGCATATGGTGCACGTGACTGAAGAATGAGGGGGGTTCGCCCGACCGATACCACTCTTCTTCTTCTTTTTTACGCTATGTGCAGCCTGTCTGAGACAACACCGTCTTGGGGGTCACATGGGAAGCAACGCAGCGGACAGGAACTGGATGTGTCCACTGCCCGACTGTGTGGTTACGAAAAAAGCGAAAGGATAGTAATATTATTTATATATATTTCAAGATGTTGGTGGCAGGATAAAATCTGGTGTTGGGCTGGATGTGGCCAGCCGGCCGTAGCGTGAAGACCCCTGTCCTATACCAACCATAAGCTCAACAATTCAGAAATGTTAAATATCGCGTTCAACTGCATTACATAAGCTGTTAAAACCTACTGATTTCGTGGGGAACGGGGATTCACTATAAGGGCCGACCTTCTCTCAACAGGACCAATAGAACTGACCCCAGCCAACCTATGCAAGGCTCATACCCCAGGCCATTCACCATGCAAAGTTGGATGTGGCTAGCGCCAAGCGTCTGGCTTCCAGCTTCGATCAGACAAACAGGCAGATATATATAATCTATCTACCTGATTATATATATTTATATATTTATAAAAGTTATTATATATATTTCTTTTATAGATATATACAAATAAATAAAAATGTTTAAACTTCTGCAGGTAGGAAGCGGTGACATAATATGCCAATAATATTCTTTTGTCATAAAATTCCAATTCTAGAACCTTTAAAGTATTTTTTTTGTCACGCTTATTGTAAGTGATCTGGTGAAGGATTGAGATACACATGCACCATTAACTAAGTGATTATTGATAGACATTAAAGTTTCATTATTATTCACGATAGTGTGTATTTAATTAATATTATTAAGTGCCGGTATGAGGGATTAGAGTATGGTACGTGCCGAATTAACAATAGTCACAATGCTGGTATGTTTAGAGTTATGTGTATTAGAGATAAACCTGGTTAAGATAAATTTTATGGTTTGACCATTTCATAATTTATATTTAATTTTGAATAGAGTATTAGGAGCAAATCTCTCCTGGGATTATTTTACATTTCTTTGGTATGGTCTTGTGACCATCTAATTGTGTTCCATATTCGAATTAACTTGTTAACGTGCCTATGTAATTATAATTTCGTATTCTGAGTGCTATAATTAGTTTTAATATAACATGGATGATAATAACTACTCATTAATTTATGTGATAGAAAGTGTGCACTTAATTTTCAGTAAGATGGACTCAGTTTTGTTTATGAAGTCTTTCGGTGATTATCCAGCCCGTCCTCTCGAGGGTTCACAGCGTTACTAAACTGATGTACTAAATTGCCTGAACCTAACCTAACCGTTGACCCACGAATAGAAAACGGGACATCACGTCAGTTCTGCGAGCCGCTATGATTTTTAGTATATAATTTTTTTGGGGCTGAAGGGATTTATGTCAAAATGGGATGTTACTATTCAAGAGGACGAGTTGGAAGCATCAACATATATTACGACAAACAGAATTTCGTATGCTGAGTATCCAACAGCCTTTAAGTGCAGCTTTAAGATAATTTATAGCTGAGTCGCAAGTTTGTTAATGATAAAGAAAATTATATCTTATCAGTGATTTCAGTTTAGAGCCATGTAAAGTAAGGATTTATGATACACATATGAAATAGGTACGCATATAATACAGAACATGTGTTGAAACAAACCACACACTAGAAAGTGAAGGGACGACGACGTTTCAGTCCGTCCTGGACCATTCTCAAGTCGATAATACGAAATAATGACCAGGTACGTATATAGCCTATCTTGTAATGTTTTTATCTGCGCAATGGAGTGCTTCTTTTGTGCGTCAGTACGCGCCTCCAGAAGTGCTTATTCTGCTGCGTAAGTTAATCTCCGGAGCAGCGAGCGATTAAGAGCGGGTACACTGCGCGTCAATACTAATCAATGGCACGAGTGCTATGATACACGAGGCGACCGCTGCGAGGGATTATAATGCAGCGTTCATTTACCAAGTTAATGATTATCACCTCATGGTAATCCGATGAGGGATGTCAATATAATCTGCGAATATCAATACGCTACCTTGTAGCGTCCCTCTTAAGTGGAAGATAATGATTGTGTTTGTAAATAACACGCACATGCGCTTTTTGTTTCCCTATTTGGATAATGATTGGCGAACGTTTATAAGCATTTCGTTTGCTAAAGCACCTATTTTGCTTCCCGATGTTTTCATATTAAAGATCTATTTGTGTTCTGTGTCCTGATTATCTTTTAATTGTATGCTATCAGTGTCCTGCCTGAGCCCTTACTGTGTCGTACTGTATCCGCTGTTTGGGTACAGAAAAATATAGACAACTTAAAATAACCTCATTACATAAGTTCATACATCCTAACAGAATATTTCCCCTGGCAGTCCTCCATTCTGGCCGAGGGTCAGTACGACTCAAATAAGGTCATCACAATGTTATAAGGCGCAAGTTGACTTAAGTCGATTGTTGTAACATTACGTGTCACTCATGGCTCTCAAATTTTCAGTCCTGTAACAAAAAGGTACAGTAAGTAGGTTACAGTAAATACGTTAAGGTCTTAGTGACTTGTGGCTTTATTGTCCAATGTTAACTAACAGGGCTTCAGATAGCCTATGTTCCGTGTGAAGCCTACTGTCCGGTGCTCATAATCAGAGGCTTGAGGCGAGATAGTGCCTATAAGAGGTATATTCAGCAAGTGGTTTAAACCTACTTTTCGATGAGTTTACGTTAGTCCGGGACTTTGTTCAGGGCTAAAGTATACTTGCTGGTTGGTCTGTAAGCTATTGTGGTGGCCTTGATATCCTCGTGCAGTGATGATGCTGCTCATAGCCACCGCCAGAGATTTGAAGTTTATTGTACTAAAAACCGCTGAATGCATATTTCTCGCTTTCAAAAATCTGAATGAGATGTGTGAGAATAGAGATTAAGAGGTTGCACAATTGCATATTATATATATA